>NC_084624.1:43484927-43517427 GCF_033978795.1 Nerophis ophidion
CTGTTCTTTGCGATCACTTTTGCTATCATATTTGTACATATCCTAATCGCCAAATAATATAAAACCACAAGACAAGTGTCTCACTTCTTTGTAAAGTAAACCTGTACAACAAAATATGGGCATCTACATCAACTAGGATGTGTACGAGTGGCTGACATGGCAAAAAAAATCAAATGTAATTACATTAAGTAGCATAATATTGGTGAATGTGACCACATTAGTGGTTTGTGCAGCCCTTTGAGACACTAGTGATTTAGGGCTATATAGGTAAACATTGATTGAAACATTGAAATAGTTCAAATTAAGTCACTTTTCTACACGGAACATGTCAGTTATATTGTTTGATTTAGGATTAGTCACATTGTGAAGTGAAGTGAATTATATTTATACAGCGCTTTTCTCTTAGTGACTCAAAGCGCTTTACATAGTGAAACCCAATATCTAAGTTACATTTAAACCAGTGTGGGTGGCACTGGGAGCAGGTGGGTAAAGTGTCTTGCCCAAGGACAACGGCAGTGACTAGGATGGCGGAAGCGGGAATCGAACCTGCAACCCTCAAGTTGCTGGCACGGCCACTCTACCAACCGAGCTATACCGCCTATATAATGTGATTGTAAAATGTGTTTTTCTACAAATCTTACTGAATTATATATTATACACATTTTGCATACATGTTCACACTGCAAAAAGTGCAATCTAAGTAAGATGAAATATCTCAAATAAGTGTGATATTTGCTTATTTTCTGTCTGATAAGATAATTCTTCTCACTAAGCAGATTTTATGTTAGTGTGTTTTACTTGTTTTAAGGGTTTTGGTCCTAAATGTCAGTAAGATATTGCAGCTTGTTGCTGAGATGTGATGACCTATATTGAGTAAAACATGCTTGAAACTAGAATATCAACTGTTGCAAAGTTGTGTCATCAACACTCAAGTATAAAATTACTTTTTTTTAAAAAAAGGAATAATTTCTTACTTCAAGCATGAAAAAAAAAATGCCGAGCGCATATTATGTCAAGATAATGGCACTAGCATTTACTTAAATCCAATCCACTTTATTTATATAGCACATTTAAACATGTTTCCAAAGTGCTGCACAACAATATTAAAACCATTCAATTATCCTGAGCTCCACCAATGACTGAATAAAAACAAAAAATGAAAATACATAGAAGACCAATATAAAATTAAAAACGATTTTAAGGGTGAAACCAATTAAAACAGTAGATATAAATCTAAATTTAAAGAATATTTTATAACATTAAGCAAAAAGGTCTACTTTCTTTCTACAAAATAAAAGTGCAGTTATTAAAAGGGACGGCGTGGCGCAGTGGTAGAGTGGCCGTGCGCAACCTGAGGGTCACTGGTTCAAATCCCACCTAGTACCAACCTTGTCACGTCCGTTGTGTCCTGAGCAAGACACTTCACCCTTGCTCCTGATGGGTGCTGGTTGGCACCTTGCATGGCAGCTCCCTCCATCAGTGTGAATGGGTAAATGTGGAAGTAGTGTCAAAGCGCTTTGAGTACCTTGAAGGTAGAAAAGTGCTATACAAGTACAACCCATTTATCATTGAGAACATATTTAAAATGGTATTTTTGGGATCATTAAAGTTAGCTAATTTTACTTGTTTTGGAAAGTCTTGACAAGCCAAATTTTCTTGTTTTATTGGCAGATAATTTTGCTTAGTTCAAATAAAATACCTCTCATTTTTGTATATTTTTTCATGTTTTTGAACACTGACTTTTTGCAGCGTACATTATTGTGATTGTAAAATGTATTTTATGGTGAACAGCTTGTATGTGGTCGTCTACAAAACTTCTGGTTTTAGTAATAAAACGTGTTACTGAATTTTATACACATCTTGCAGAAATGTTCACTTTTGTATAAAGTTAATACATATAGGTTATATACTTAAGTCTATAAAAGAATGCTTTAAATGGCGGAAAGATATCAAAATTAAAATGTCTAGGTCACACGACTGTAAATAAAACCATAGACACGTGCACTTTTTGTTCAAGAATGTAAACTAATGAATGAATTAAAAGCAACACACTGCAAAAACTGTTCCAAAACAAGAACAAAAGTACAAAAATGAGGGGTATTTTACTTGAACTAAGCAAAATTATCTGCCAATAGAAGAAAATTTAGTTGGTAAATACTTTCCAAAACAAGTAAAATCAGCTAACCTCAGTGAATCCAAATATACCTTAAAATAAGTATATTCTCACTAATAAGTGAACTTTTCTTGGTTTAAAAACAAAAAAAAGAGAGAGACTTCTTAATATGTTGAAAAATATTCTTGAAGTAAATGCTAGTGCCATTATTTTTTAAATATGCGATTATATATATATATATATATATATATATATATATATATATATATATATATATATATATATATATATATATATATATATATATATATATATATATATATATATATACACATACACACTTTTGAACAGAAATAGTTCATGCACATTCAGAAAAATTCAAAAATTAAAATAAAAAGTGTATATATATATATATATATATATATATATACACACACACACACACACACTTTTGAACAGAAATAGTTCATGCATTCAGAAAAATTCAAAAATTAAAATTTTATATATATAATATATATACAGTACACAATTTTGTTGTAATTTTAGAGAATTTTTCTGAATGTGCATGAACTATTTCTGTTCAAAAGTGTGTGTGTGTATATATATATATACACACACACACACACACACACACACACACCAACAGAAATAGTTCATGCACATTCAGAAAAATTCTTCAAAAATTAAAATACAATTATATATAAAATATATATACAGTACACAATTTTATTGTAACTTGAGAATTTTTATGAATGTGCAGAACTATTTCTGTTCAAAGTATATTATATATATATATATATACATACATTAACAAACATCACCACGCCAAGTGCGTGCTCTTTCAATCAATTAGTGTGCATATATACAGCCAAAATGTTTCTAATTGTAATTTTGAAGAATTTATCTCAATGTGCATGAACTATTTCTGTTCAAAATAGTTAGGAATGTCACATTTTAAATGTTTGAATATTAACTGTCAGTTTACTGTACTGTGCCAACTGTACTACTATGAGTACCTGTTTTCTATTGTTTCATTGAAAATAAAACAGCAAAGTCCATTTGGCTGTCATCTGTTTTAATTATGAGACACAATTGTGTCAAAGTCAAGATTTTTTTGTTTCATTCTTGAAATAAATGGATTACTTTAAAAAAGTGGTGCTATACTTGTGAGTGTTGATGACACAACTTTGCAACAGTTGATATTCTAATTCCAAGCATGTTTTACTCAATATAGGTCATCACATCTCAGCAACAAGCTGTAATATCTTACTGACATCATTTAAGACCAAAACCCTTAAAACAAGTAAAACACTCTTAACATAAACTCTGCTTAGTGAGAAGAATGATCTTATCAGACAGAAAATAAGCAAATATCACCCTTATTTGAGGAATTTAACCTCACTTAAATGTTAGTTTTTGCAGTGTAGATAGCACAACAATCGTCCTTACCTCGCTGTCAGCCCGCATGAACACTAAGATGCTGCAGAGCGTGAGGTCAGAGCCAAAGTGTTGACTCCGCCTCATCAATGGACATCTTTGTGCAGCCCACACTTGATTTGAGACTTGAAGTCGGCTATTAGCTGATTGGAATCACAAGGCGCAGACTTGTTATTGAAACATTGTTCCTTCCCCTCCGGCACTACGTAGCACCGTGCTAACAACATCCATAGCGGCAAAACAGCATGGTCTTATCCTCTTAACTTTCTTATGATTATGATTATTTCTCCAAATCCACTTTGCGCAAAGAGGTTTAATTGATTTTGCCATAGTCAGACAACTGAGGATGCAGAGTTAATCCTCCACGCTGCATTTGTTTCTCACTTTTACCAACATGTTTACGGCTCCACGTTGCTCGAATGCAAACACCTGTGTGCAGAGCTGCAAATCAGCAGCACCTGTGTCCAATTAAGGTGTACTTCTTCTCTGATGGGTCCAAGGCAGGAGGACTTAAATACGGACCAGAGTGGACTATTGAAGTTCAACTTTGTGTTCTGCAGGTTTTTGAGATACCAAGATGAAGGCCTCGCAGGTTATTTGCATGACTCTGCTGTGTTCCCTGACCGTCTCAGCTCAGGTGTTGAGACCTGGCAAGTGTCCCGACAATGTCGCCGTGCAGGCCGACTTTAACATCACCAAGGTGAGCTTCGTTGCTGATAACCAATCCAATCCACTTTATTTGTATAGCACATTTAAACAACAAATGTTTCCAAAGTGTTGCACAACAATATTCAAATATTGTCCTAAGCTCCACCAATGACTGAATGAAAACAAAAATTAAATAAAGGTAAATAGGATTAAAAACAATATTAAAGGGTAAAACCAATTACAACTACAAAATACAATCAAAATTTCCCAAAAACGGAGGACCACGCTACTCACGTAGTGTTAAAAGCCAAAGAATAAAAGTGGGTCTTAAGACAAGACTTAAGAGTCCGCAGTGGGAGGCGAGCTTCATTGCTAATATCCAGAGGTGGGTAGAGTAGCCAGAAATTGTACTCAAGTAAGAGTACTGTTACTTTACACTGCAAAAACTGAAATCTAAGCAAGGTGAAATATCTCAAATAAGGGTGATATTTGCTTATTTTCTGTCTAATAAGATAATTCTTCTCACTCAGCAGATTTTATGTTAGTGTTTTACTTGTTTTAAGTGTTTTGGTCCTAAATGATGTCAGTAAGATATTACAGTTTGTTGCCGAGATGTGATGACCTATATTGAGTAAAACATGCTTGAAACTAGAATTTCAAGTGTTGCAAAGCTGTGTCATCAACACTAAAGTATAAAACAACTTTTTTAAAGTATTCATTTCTTACTTCAAGCATTAAAAAAAAAAATCATGATGCCGAGCGCATATCATGATGTCAAGATAATGGCACTAGCATTTACTTAGTTTAAGAATATTTTTCAACATATTGAGCAAAAAGGTCTCATTTTTTCACCAAGATAAGTGCACTTGTTATTAGTGAGAATATACTTATTTTAAGGTACTTTTGGGTTCATTGAGGTTAGCTAATTTTACTTGTTTTGGAAAGTCTTGGTAAGCCGTGATTTCTTGTTCTATTGGCAGATCATTTTGCTCACTTCAAATAAAATACCCCTAATTTTTGTATTTTTTTTCTTGTTTTTGAACACTGGCTTTTTGCAGTGTAGAGATGTATTACTCAAGTAAAAGTAAGGAGTAGTCACCCAAATATTTACTTGAGTAAAATTAAAAAGTATGTTGTGAAAAAACTACTCGGGAATTGAATAACTGATGAGTAACCTGTTCGTTTAATGACGGCAACAAGTAATGCACAAAAACATAAAAATAGCAATGAACAGATTTACAGTCGGGAATATCTCAAGCAACTAAAACAATATATATTAAATAATATATATTTGGTTTTACACTGTATTGAGAAATTTGAAAATTAATTTTACCTTTGCAAGCTCATTATACTATTGGCTAAGTTTTATATTCATAAATGTAAGTTTCTCAATACCCGACCTGTTTTTTGTGCCTTTTTTAAAAACGTTGTACCGATCCGTTGTGGTGAAGAAGGAGCTGAGCCGGAAGGCAAAGCTCTCAATTTACCGGTCGATCTACGTTCCCACCCTCACCTATGGTCATGAGCTTTGGGTTATGACCGAAAGGATAAGATCACGGGTACAAGCGGCCGAAATGAGTTTCCTCCGCCGGGTGGAGGGTCTCTCCCTTAGAGATAGGGTGAGAAGCTCTGCCATCCAAGAGGAGCTCAAAGTAAAGCCTCTGCTCCTCCACATGGAGAGGAGCCAGATGAGGTGGTTCGGGTATCTGGTCAGGATGCCACCCCAACGCCTCCCTAGGGAGTTGTTTAGGGCACGTCCAATCGGTAGGAGGCCACGGGGAAGACCCAGGACACGTTGGGAAGACTGTCTCCCTGCTGGCCTGGGAACGCCTCGGGATCCCCCGGGAAGAGCTGGACGAAGTGGCTGGGGAGAGGGAAGTCTGGGTTTCCCTGCTTAGGCTGTTGCCCCCGTGACCCGACCTCGGATAAGCGGAAGAAGATGGATGGATAAAAAAGATTTAGAACTCTACATTAAAACACTCTACCTCTAACAACCAAAAAGCTGTGAAAACGATGATGCTGTTCCAAATTTAAGTTATTTACTGAGATTGAATGAGCCTATGGCTTTGCACTTTATTTTTTATATATATATATATATATATATATATATATACTTTTTTTTTTTTTTTTTTGCATTCTATTTTAGATACTTTGAATTTACAACCCCCCCCCTGGCGCTGTTTTGTACGGTTTTTATACTGTTTTGTACTTTAATATTTTCAACTGTTTGTAAATGTTGAAATTTATAAAGGTTTATACAAATTATTTTAAAAAGTGTGCAGTTAATCAAGTGACCGCCTGGCTCTTTGATTGGTGAAATGGAGTCTAACGTCACCAGTGACTGCATTTGATTGGTGAAACGCGGGCATGTGATAGATCCTACTTTGAAGGTCTGTCTGACAAACAAAACAAAGCGTTCGTTAATAGATCGATAATCATTAGCGAGCTGAATGTAGATAAAGGGAGCGGAGTAAAAGTAGCGTTTCTTCTCTATAAATATACTCAAGTATGGTGCATTAAAACTACTATTAGAAGTACAATTTATCCCAAAAGTTACTCAAGTAGATGTAACGGAGTAAATGTAGCACGTTACTACCCACCTCTGCTAATATCCAATCCATTTTATTTGTACAGCACATTTAAACAAGTTTCCAAAGTGCTGCACTACAATATTAAACAATATTCAAATATTATCTTTAGCTCCACCAATGACTGAATGAGAACAAAATAAATATAATTTTAAAAACTATTTTAAAGGGTAAAACCAATTAAAACAATAGAAATCAAAATTGCAAAAACAGACCACAAAACTGTGTTAAAAGTGGGTCTTAGACGAGACTGTATTGATACTGTGTCACTAAATACTGCCATCTGCTGGACATTAAAAATCCCCACAGGCAACCTCCGGACCGACTCAACTGACACTGATTTTATGACGTAGTACTTTGGACATTTTACAGAGATGTGTGAAAATGGAAAAAGATGAAGGAAAAAATATTTATTTTTCGTTTTGATATATTTTCTGTAGGACAAGCATGACACAATTGTTAGAAATCCCACTGTTATGTTAAACATGCTTCACTGATAAGAGTATTTGGCAAGCACTTTTTTTGTCCTAATTTCAGCGATCCTTCAACTCACCGTAGTTCGTTTACATCAGGGGTGTCCAAAGTGGGGCCGGAGGCCATTTGCGGCCCGCAACTGTTTACCGGCCCGTCACACATTCTGGAAATGCTATTGTAAAAATATATTGGAATGAGGTGAAATCTATCGAAAAGTTGCAATGTTGACACAAAGCTGCCATGCAGGCTGTTTTTTTTTTTTCTTTTGTCTTTATTTTATTATGTAAAAACCATCTTTACGATGAATTGGTTACCGTGGACTTCAACATGTTGAAAAACTTATTGGGGTGTTACCATTTAGTGGTCAATTGTACAGAATATGTACTGTACTGTGCAATCTACTAATTACAAGTTTCAATTTTTGTTTTTTTGCCATTGCTCCAAAAAAAATGACAAAAATCCATGTTATAATGAATTTTCAAAGCTCCAATTAGTTCAAAAATTTCACTTTAAAATGTTTTGTGGTAAATATAGTATATATTGTGCAGTTGCCATATAAAAACAAGTTTTCTTTGACAAGAGCATAAATCAAACTAAATAATAGTTTAAATGTAAATTTGACATATATATTAAGTTGATCTCGTAACTTAAGTGTTGAAAGTTTTTTTTAAAAATAATACAAATGTATCTTTTAGTGGGGCACCTTTTGGATCCCAAATATATTTAGTGGTATTTTATTTATCTTTTCACTGTGATTACTCAAAAATAATAAAGAATTAAAATCAATGGTGTCCTGCATTATTGATCTTTTAGGGCTCTAATTACTAACTACTGCATATTTCAGTTTTAAAAAAAGATGTTTTTGACAAAGCCATAAAACCTTTTTTTTAATTTTTTTTTTAAGTTGATATAGATTTACTGTAAGCGTTAAATAAAAAATATTCAAAAATTTACTTATTTTTAACATTTTTAATAACTGAGACCCTTTATGGTCCCCGGAACCCCTAAAGATAAGATACATTTTAAAAATCCATATTTTGTTATGGTTTGAAAATGAAAAATATCAAAATGGCCCCCGCATGCTTTAATTTTTCTATGTGTGGCCCTCAGTGGAAAAAGTTTGGACACCCCTGGTTTACATTTACAACTTTCTCCGAGGCTGCCACAGTAAAACACGCTTTATGCCACCCCTTTGTCTCATTTTGGCCACCAAACATTTTTATGCTGTGCGTGAATGCACAAAAGAGAGCTTTGTTGATTTTATTAGTGTTTATGTGGTTAATCTCTGACTGCAAACTAATCCATGCTAACACGCTAATTAGGCCTGCTGTATGTACATATTGCATCATTATGCCTCGTTTGTTGGTATATTTGAGCTCATTGAACACACGACAATTTATGTGTAATATCGACTGCATTTCTCAGTTTGTCATGTTGTTCCAGACCACAGTAAACGTTACCCAGCTTGCAAAGATTGTAATGAATCCATTAGAAGACAACCTGCCGTTTCCTCAAACTTAAACGCACAAATCTATACTTTTGGTTATCACATCCTGTGAGAAGCTTCCATTTTACTAATGATTGCCAATCGTGTAAAAGTCTGTAGTTAAAATACAAAAATGATGTCAATGTAGATTTGTCAGCCTTTGATAGTAGGCTAATATAGACACTTACGTCATGTTTCCTTCATTATAACACTAATTAGGCTTAAATTTTTTTGCAGCTCCAGATTTGTTTTTTTGGTCCAATATGGTCTTTCATCACTTTGGGTTGCCGACCCCTGACCTAGTATTTTCAATAATATAAATCAAGTCATTGTATTTCATTTTAGGTTTATTTCATATCCATTTAAATACAAATGTTTATCGTTTTGTAGATACAGTCAAATAATGTAACATGGAAATCTAAGAGAATGTTTTAAATGAGGATGCTGTTTTTTTTTTTACACTTTTATTCAAAAACCAGTTTTTCCAACATATTAAATTTTAGACTATTTCTCTTAGTTATTTCGCTGCGGAAATATTACTTTTTGCCTGAGGCTGCTCCATGATCTCCGAAAAATTACGTACGACCGACAGAAGTGTGGCGATTCTGTTTGCATCTCGTTGACGGATATGCATCCTTTTTATGAACAGTTCGACACAGTTCACGTATCGGTCACGTGACCGAAACAGCTTATGATCGGTTACGTGACTTTCTAAAAGCGGTACAAGGAAAAAAAATATTTTCAAGGTAAAGTACACAGGGTTTTGCTCTGTTTTCGATGAACTGGTGTTGCCAGACCCATCGCTACTAAAAAAAAAAAAAGAAATTTTAATTTTCCTGAAGGAATCAATAAAGTACTATCTACTAATATCCAATCCACTTTACTTGTATAGCACATTTAAACAGTTTCTAAAGTGCTGCACTACAATATTAAAAACATTCAAATATTATCCTTAGCTACACCAATGACTGAATAACAAAAAATAAGTGATTTAAAAACTATTTTTAAAGGTGTAAAACCAATGCAAACAAATAGAAATCAACATTTTTAAACAGAGAACCACACAACTCATGTAGTGTTAAAAGCCAAAGAATATAAGTGGGTCTTTAAGACTTAAGTCCACTATGGGAGCAGTTGAAACATGGAGGGGTAGAGTGTTCCAGAGCTTAGGGCCCTCTGTGATCAGCTCTGTCTCCCCTGGTTTTAAGTCTGGTGTTGGGGACCTGGAGCTGGCTTTTGGACGTCAGAGTGCGCAGGAGTGTAATTTTGGATGAGGTCCGAGCTATGAGGTGCCAATCCATGTAAAGCAGGGGTGTCTAAAGTGCGGCCCACGAGTAATTTTTTAACTGCCCTAAGCACATTCTAAAAATACGATTTAAAAAAAAAAAAAATAATAATAATAATAATAATAATAAAATAATAATAAATAAAATAAAAAAAATTGGTAAAGAGCAAACAGGTGAAATGTGACAAGAAAATGTTGCAATGTTTACTCTAACACAAAGCTGCCATGTTATCTTTGAAAAAAAAAAATTTTTTTTTATCAAAATCAATGTCACATTAAATACTCTACTTTGAGATATTTTTGGGGGGAAATGTTGCATGTTTTATTTGCCATATAAAAAAGCATTTTTTTTTTGTCAAAAGAAGGGCCTAATAACAAACAAGTTATAATTGACAGATGGATCTGATCTCAAGACGATTGAAGTCAACAGTAAAAAAAAAATTGAGATCCCAAATTTTTTTTTTTTTTTTTTTTTTTTTTTTTTGTCATTTCTAAAAAAAATAACAAATTGAAATCAATGTTGTGTTGACATTTTTAAGGCTCCATTTCTATAATCTTAAATATTCCACTTTAAAAATGTATCGGGGGAAACTATTGCATTTTTTTTTTTCCATAACAAAACAAGATTTTCTTTGACAAAAAGGGCATACAACTTAAATCTTTAAAAATGTTATATTGACAGATAAACCTAATGTTGAACTAGCGATTTAAACCTTGAATAACAATACGACACATTTTAAATATTTTTTTTTCAACAAAATCGTTTGGGGTCCCTGGGATCAAGCCTGAGTGGAGGCCTAAATGTATATTTTTACACATATATTGTATTGGTTTTTGAAATAAAAAAATATCAAAATGGCGCCTGCTTGCGTTTTTTTTCAGTGGAAAAATGTGGACACCCCTGATGTAAAGCTTTAAAAGTATACAGCAATATTTTTAAAATCTATTCTAAAATTAACAGGGAGCCAGTGCAAAAGTCTGAAGAATTGGGGTTATATGCTGGCGTCTCCTGGACTAACTGCAACCGTCAGAGCTTTTTGGATAATGCCAGCATAAAGTGCACTGCAGTAGTCCGGGTCACTTGAAATAAAAGGATGCACAACTTGTTCAAAAAAGGTTAAAAGAAACTGTTACCTTTTTGCTATTGATTGAAACTTATTAGTAGATATTCCATACAATTGACCACTAAATGGTGACACATAAATAAGTTTTTCAACTTAGAGAGACAAAGATGATAACACTTTTTTAAAACGGCATCGACTTGTCAAGTTTAAAAATCGCTGTCTATAGTGACGCCAAGGCTGGCGACTTTGGGACGCACAATTTTGCAATGGTCCCAAGTCAGTGAGGGCTAAAATTTCCTATTAAATTCTGGGCTAACCAAGACTTTACGTCGCATAGACTGTTGCAAATTGTCGTCATTACAATGGCTTTGAAGAAACACTAACATTTCACTTCGTTTTTTTTTTCCTGCAGTACACTGGTAAGTGGTATGACATCAAGAGGCTACCGGCGGTCTTCCAGAACGGCGAGTGTGCTACTGCCCTCTACACCTTAAAAAGTCCTGGAGTCATTGGCGTCTTAAACAGTGAGCTGCTGTGAGTACACACTGCAAAAAGTCAGTGTTCAAAAACAAAATAAAAAAATGAGGGGTATTTTACTTGAACTAAGCAAAATGATCTGCCAATAGAACAGGAAAATTTGGCTTGTCAAGACTTTCCAAAACATGTAAAATTAGCTAGCCTCAACCAACCCAAAATACCTTAAAATAAGTATATTGTCACTAAGTGCACTTTTCTTGGTTAAAGACTTTTGCTCAATATGTTAAAATATTCTTAAATTAAGTAAATGCAATTGCCATTATCTTGACATAATGATATGCATACAAGTTTGTTTTTTTCATGCTTGAAGTAAGAAATTAGATTAGATAGTACTTTATTTATTCCGTCAGGAGAGTTCCTTCAGGAAAATTACAATTTTCAGCACAATCCCATTCAAGATCAGACAAACATTACAGGGAGACAGAACAGGATCGCTGACGGGTCTGCCGGCTTCCAGCGCCCCTTACAAAAAAGATGACATACAGGTAAACATGGGGGGCGGGGGGAAGAAAAGAATAGATTCAAATAAAATTTAAAAAAATCGGTCTTAGCCTGGGCCCTGGAGTGGGGGTGCAGACTGAGGCCAAGGGAAAAAAAAAATAAAAAATGATGATTTTAAAAAAGTAGTTTTATACTTAAGTGTTGATGACACAGCTTTGCAACAGTTGATATTCTAGTTTCAAACATGTTTTACTCAATATAGGTCATCACATCTCAGCAACAAGCTGTAATATCTTACTGACATCATTTAGGACCAAAACACTCTAATATAAAATCTGCTTAGTGAGAGGAACGATCTTATCGGACAGAAAATAAGCAAATATCACCCTTGAGATATTTCAGATTTTGCAGTGCACTAACATCCTTTTTTTTTGATTGAAACTATTAGTACAGGACATACTCCATACTATTACCGTAACCCCAAAATGGTAACACACAAATAACTTTAAACTTGTTTAAGTCGAGGGCCGTGTTAATTCATGGTACAAATATATACTATCAGCATAATATAGTCATCACACAAGTTAATCATCAGAGTATATAAATTAAATTATTTACATTATTTACAATCCAGGGGGAGGGATGTTTGGTTGCTATCAGCATACTTCAGTCATCAATTATATCATCTGAGAAATGGACATTGAAACAGTGTAGGTCTGACTTGGTAGGGGGTGTATATTATAGCCCGGAAGAGTCGGGGATGCACGGGATTCTGGGTATTATGTTGTGTAACGGTGAGGATGTTCACCCAAAGTGTTTGTCATTCTTTTTTGTTGTGGGTTCAGTGTGGCACATATTTTATAAACAGTGTTAAAGTTGTTTATACTATGTCTTTCAGCCGCTCACTCTCTACAGAAGCCAAATACAACATGTGGCCAGACTGGCATGCTGTTGGTACAGGTTGTAGAGGACGCTAAAGGCAGTGCCTCCACGGTGCCCCTGTAAAATTGTAGTTTGGGTGAATTCGTGAGAATGATTACCATTGGCGGGGCACTGAAATTTGGGAGTCAACCAGGAAAAATCGAGGGTATAAAATTATGGCGCTGTAAATCGCTATTAATATAAAACTCGCAGGGCACACCATCCATCCATCTTCTTCCACTTATCCGAGGTCGGGTCAAGGGGGCAACAACCTAAGCAGGGAAACCCAGACTTCCCTCTCCCCAGCCACTTCGTCTAGCTCTTCCCGGGGGATCCCAAGGTGTTCCCAGGCCAGCCGGGAGACATAGTCTTCCCAACGTGTCCTGGGTCTTCCCCGTGGCCTCCTACCGGTTGGAGGCGTTCGGGTGGCATCCTGACCAGATGCCCGAACCACCTCATCTGGCTCCTCTTGATGTGAAGGAGCAGCGGCTTTACTTTGAGTTCCTCCCGGATGGCAGAGCTTCTCACCCTATCTCTAAGGGAGAGACCCGCCACACGGCGGAGGAAACTCATTTCGGCCGCTTGTACCCGTGATCTTATCCTTTCAGTCATGACCATAGGTGAGGATGGGAACGTAGATCGACAGGTAAATTGAGAGCTTTGCCTTCCGGCTCAGCTCCTTCTTCACCACAACGGATCGGTACAACGTCCGCATTACTGAAGACGCCGCACCGATCCGCCTGTCCATCTCACGATCCACTCTTCCCTCACTTGTGAACAAGACTCCTAGGTACTTGAACTCCTCCACTTGGGGCAGGGTCTCCTCCCCACCCGGAGATGGCACTTCACCCTTTTCCGGGCGAGAACTATGGACTCGGACTTGGAGGTGCTGATTCTCATTCCGGTCGCTTCACACTCGGCTGCAAACCGATCCACTGAGAGCTGAAGATCCCGGTCAGATGAAGCCATCAGGACCACATCTGCAAAAAGCAGGCCACACAAACATTAAATTTTGATATTAAGGTGCGGGCCGCAATTTGCCTGCGGGCCATTTGTTTGAGACCCCTGCATAAGAACTTGCTAATGTGGCTATAGCTAGCAAACTCAAATGTCACATTTTCACAACTTTAATTAGCCATGTTTAGAATTTTAAATAAAACCGCTAAAGAACAATCGTAGCTTCTGAATAAGTGGCATTTGCTTTATATCTTAATGTCTAATAACTGGCCATCTGCTCAGTGGCCTTGTGGTTAAAGTCCGCCCTGAGATGGGTAGGTCGTGAGTTATAGTCATACCAAAGACTATAAAAATGAGAGCCATTACCTCATACTTGCCAACCCTCCCAGATTTTCCGGGAGACTCCCAAAATTCAGCGCCTCTCCCGAAAACGGACACATTTTCTCCCGAAGTTCAGGCAGAGCTGGACGCCACGCCTCCTCCAGCTCCATGTGGACCAGAGTGATATGTCGACAGCCTATTTTCACGTCCGCTTTCCCACAATATAAACAGAGTGCCTGCCCAATGACGTTATAACTGTAGAATGATCAAGGGCGAGTTCTTGGTTTCTTATGTGGGTTTATTGTTAGGCAGTTTCATTAACGTCCTCCCAGCGCAGTAACTAACACAACAGCAGTCATGTTTTCGTCTGCCGTAAACAGCAATGTTGTGACACTCTTAAACAGGACAATACTGCCATCTACTGTGCTTGCATATGTGACAATAACATCTACGGCTTTTAGAGCAGTGGTTCTCAACCTTTTTTCAGAGATGTACCCCTGTGAACATTTTTTTAAAGTACCCCCTAATCAGAGGTACTTTAAAAAATTAAGTAAAATACAACACATCAGTTTCTGATTTTTTTAAATTATATAACAGTGCAAAATATTGCTCATTTGTAGTGTTTTTTTTCTTGAAATATTTGGAAAAAATATATAAAAGTAACTAAACTTGTTGAAAAATAAACAAGTGATTCAATTATAAAGATTTCTACACATACTGTGATGAGGTGGTAACCTGTCCAGGGTGTACCACACCTTCCGCCCAATTGTGGCTGAGATAAACACCAGCAACCCCAAAGGGAATAAGCGGTAGAAAATGAATGAATGGATGGATAGCTGTAAATATACTCCTCCCCTCCTAACCACGCCCCCCACCTCCTGAAATCTGATGTCTCAAGGTTGGCAAGTATGCATTACCTCACCTGCTTGGCACTCAGCATCAAGGGTTGGAATTGGGGGTTTAAATCCCCAAAAATGATTCCAAAGTGCAGCAACCCCTGCTGCTCACTGCTCCCCTCACCTCACTCAAGGGGATGGGTCAAATGTAGACACCATTTCACCACACCTAGTGGGTGTGACAATCATTGGTACTTTAACTTAATATAGTATAATTATTGCCTACGTCAGAGAGCAGATTTGGATGATGTATAAAGTAGTCACCACTACGTTCCATCTCTATTTCGAGGGGGTTATTCAAAGGATGAAGGGCTGAGGGCGAGAAGTAGTTTTGGGCATATAATGGCCTACATTCCTTTTGAATCCTTACTGACATTGAACTGTTTTGGGTCTCAAACCCCAGTTTGGAAACCTAGTTTATGCAATCAGAGGCAAAAAGCATGACTCAACTTTGGTACTGTAACTTTTTTTTTTTAAACTTTAAACACATTGCTGTCAGGGCAGCTACTATTAAATGGTGCACAGAGCAGATGTCTAATCAGAGGACTGACAGTCTACAATAGGAAGTGAGGTTGCATATAAACCAAACGTGCAACACTCAAACCTTTTTAAATACGTTTATTTGTAAACATCTAAGCCGGAACATGTTTTTTGTGCCAAAGTATATATTTTTATTTTTAATGAAGTGTCTAATTCAGGAGTCACCAAAGCGGTGCCCGCGGGCACCAGGTCGCCCGTAAGGACCAGATGAGTCGCCCGCTGGCCTGTTCTAAAAATAGCTCAAATAGCAGCACTTACCAGTGAGCTGCCTCTATTTTTTTTTTAAATTGTATTTATCTACTAGCAAGCTGGTGTTACTTTCCATCCATCCATTTTCTGCCGCTTATTCCCGTTCGGGGGGGCGCTGGCGCCTATCTCAGCTACAATCGGGCGGAAGGCGGGGTACACCCTGGACAAGTCGCCACCTTATCGCAGGGCCAACACAGACAACATTCACATTCACACACTAGGGACCATTTAGTGTTGCCAATCAACCTATCCCCAGGTGCATGTCTTTGGAAGTGGGAGGAAGCCGGAGTACCCGGAGGGAACCCACGCATTCACGGGGAGAACATGCAAACTCCACACAGAAAGATCCCGAGCCTGGATTTGAACCCAGGACTGAAGGAACTTCGTATTGTGAGGCAGACGCACTAACCCCTCTGCCACCGTGAAACCTGGTCTTGCTTTGCTCGTCATTTTTAATTCTGAGAGACAAAACTCAAATAGAATTTGAAAATATTTTAAAGACTTGGTCTTCACTTTTTTTAAATCATTTATTTTTTTACTTTGCTTATAACTTTCAGACTATTTTAGAGGAAAAAATACAACCTTAAAAATGATTTTAGGATTTTTAAACACATATTTACCTTTTTAAATTCCTTCCTCTTTCCTTACAATTTAAATCAATGTTCAAGTAATTTTTTTTATTGTAAAGAATATTAAATACATTTTAATTTAATTTTAGCTTCTGTTTTTTCGACAAAGAATATTTGAAATATTTCTTCAAACTTCGAAATTCAGAATTATTCTGGCAAATCTGTAGAATCAAATTTAAATCTTATTTCAAAGTCTTTTGAATGTCTTTTTAAAATTTTGTTCAGGAACATCTAGAAGAAATGATTTGTTTTTGTTAGAAATATCGCTTGGTCCAATTTGTTATATATTCTAACAAAGTGCAGATTGGGTTTTAACATGTTTAAAACTTGTCATTAAAATTAATCTTAATCAGGAAAAATTACTAATGATGATCCATAAATTATTTTTATTTTTTTCAAACAGATTCGAATTGGCTAGTTTTTCTAAAATTTTCGGTTGAGTTTTAAGGAGTCGAAATGGAAGAAACTGTTTCAAGATGTAATTTTAATTTTTTTTGTTTTCTCCTCTTTTTTAAACTGTTAGTTGTTTTTTTTCATCTTTATATTCTCTACAAAAAACCTTCCGTAAAAGGAAATGTACGACGGAATGATAGACAGAAATACCCATTTTTTTAGATGTATAGATTTACTTATTAAAGGTAAATTGAGCAAATTGGCTATTTCTGGCCATTTTATTTGTGTATCAAACTGGTAGCCCTTCACATTAATCAGTACCCAAGAAGTAGCTGTTGGTTGGTGACCCCTGGTCTAATTCTTCTCCCTGTAGTGCCGATGGTTCCATTCATACAGTCAATGGCTCAGTTTGGCAGACGGATCCTGAAGAACCTGCCAAGATGGAAGTCTTTTTCTCTGAAAGTATGTTTCACATTTTCTTGTTTTGTTTTACCAAAAAACTGACTTTTCAACTCTTTTTAGTGGCATTTCCTGGCAAATACTGGGTGCTGTCCACAGACTACGTCAGTCACGCTGTGGTCTACAGCTGCCAAGACCTGGGCCAGGTCCACGAACTGCTGGCCTGGATCTTGAGCAGGAAGCCCACTCTGAGCAAAAGCAAGCTGGAGAGATTGCACGGCATTCTATCCGCCGTTGATGTCCACGTGCACCAAATGATCGTCAGCAACCAAGACCCCGTCTATTGCAGCGCTAAGCACTACTAGCGTGTTCCGACATCAATAAAGCATTGAATACACATTTAATTATATTTGCTTTTATTGGTTCAAGTGGAACATTTTAAGTTTTCTTGTATCCGACAAGTTGGGTCATTGGTTCATGGCCTTGCAGTAAACCTCATCCTGATTGGTGCTGAGCAACTTGTCCACTCTGACGCCGATAGACATCAAAGTGCTTTGCAGCTCCTCCAGAGTCTCCTCGGCTATGGTGGGCCTCCTGCTCAGGATCCAAGCAGAGTCCACGTGGGCCACACCGAAATCAGTGCAGCTGTAGACCAAAGCGTAGTTGCTGTAGTCTGATGCCAGGACCCAGTAAGGCCCAGGGGGTGTATCTGTTGGGGTAGGGGGGAGAAATGGGTCAGAAACCTGTTGAACCAAAGCTTCTGTATGGAATGTTGTGTATTAAACTAACCCTCAAAGAAGGACACTTGCAGCTTGGCAGGCTCAGAGGGGTCTTTAGCCGTGGCGGACCCGGTTATTGAGCTGATGCGTCCGTCAGCACTGTGGACCCAAAGAGTGTTGTCATAGAGCAAAGTGACTCTCTTCAGTAGGTACACCTGCACACTCGTATGAAGTTACAGATAAGGGTTTGGGTTGTTTATACTGGAAAGTCGGAATAACAGTGTTTCGAGTCGGACGTTTCTCAATTTTGAAGAAATTTCAAAGTTTGAGCATACATTGGCAATCCTTTCAAACGGGCGAATTCCGAAACGAACTGCAGAAGTAGCCAAATTTTAGGGCTGGAGACACAAACCACTTAACAAATTAGACCGGTTTCTTTACTTCCAGTCTTCTAAAAATCATTCTCTAACACTTCTTCTCGTAATGAAGTTACAGATAAGGGTTTGGGTTGTTTATACTGGAAAGTCGGAATAACTGTTCAGAGTCGGACGTTTCTCAATTTTGAAGAAATTTTAAAGCCTTGAGCTTATATTGGCAATCCTTTCAAACGGGCGAATTCCGAAACGAACTGCAGAAGTCGCCTATTTTTAGGGCTGGAGACACAAACCACTTAACAAATTAAACCGGTTTCTTTACTTCCAGTCTTCTAAAAATCATTCTCTAACACTTCTTCTCGTATGAAGTTACAGATAAGGGTTTGGGTTGTTTATACTGGAAAGTCGGAATAACAGTGTTCCGAGTCGGACGTTTCTCAATTTTGAAGAAATGTCAAAGTTTGAGCATATATTGGCAATCCTTTCAAACGGGCGAATTCTGAAACGAACTGCAGAAGTAGCCAATTTTTAGGACTGGAGACACAAACCACTATACAAATTAGACCGGTTTCTTTACTTCCAGTCTTCTAAAAATCATTCTCTAACACTTCTTCTGCAGGCGAGCTACTTTTCAAATGAGCAAATTGAGGGGATCTACCTTATTCATATACCATATTTCCTTGAATTGCCGCCGGGTACATAGTATGCGCCTGCCTTGAATAACTGCCGGGTCAAACTTGTTTTGCAAAATAATTAGCGCATGCTTTGTATTAACGCCGGGTCAAACTCGTTTTGCAAAATATTATTAGCGCATGTCTAGAATTTCCACCGGGTCAAGCTCGTTTCGCCAAATTAGCATATGCCTAGAATTACCGCCGGGTCAAACTCGTCACGCCACGAGTGACACTCCACCTGTCATTTTCAAAATGTAGGTTGATTTCAATCATTTGAAATCTCAAAGGAAAGATTAAGAGCTATTCAGTAGGATTTAAGGTTCTAACTATTGAATAAGCTAAAAAGAACAGTAAGCAGCTATGTTTTATTAATATACCGTAGCTGCGTGTGTCAAATATGAGTCATTAAATGACTCCCTCCCCCTGGTGGTAGAGGGTGCTAGTGATCCTTCTTGCGACTACTCTGCTGCAGAAGTGACAAGCAACATGAGTGAGCAGCGATCGTTTATTTTTTCCTCTCGCTTGCACTTTTAACATGGAGGATTACATATCTAAAATATAGTTTTCTAAACTGGACTTTCAATCGAAGCAGGAGGTGATAAAGATCTGCATCAAGACAGAAACATTTAAAACTGAAGAAAGATAAGTAAGACTTCTGTAAACAAGTTATTTATATTTTTGATCAGAAGGAGCTGCGCATGGACTTCATTTATAAGTAAAAGTAAGACCATAAAGTTTTTTTAATTGTGCTTTTCATGATGGTATCCTTACATCACACTCAAATTTATAAGCGCAGGCCTAAATTTACCGCATGCTTTTGGTAAGTGCCGGAGTGACAAGAGGTTTTAAAATAATTAGCGCATGCTTGCCTTTACCGCATGCTTTTGGTAAACGGTATGAAACTCTGACTAAAAAGAGAGACGCGGGAGCTGAACCTTAGAGCGTAGGGCGAGACTGTGACTAAGTGTTCAGCACCATGCGTTCTCCTCATGAGCTAAATTGAACTATGTCTCTGCTTGTCTGATTAATAGATGTCATCAGTGTTTGAACCTGGCAGGGTGTTACAGTTTAGCGGTCAATTGTACTGTACTGTGCAATCTGCTCATAAAAGTTTTAATCAATCAATGGTACTCGCCGCCACACTCACAGTAGCTCGCTGTTGAGGACCCCGACAACTCCAGGGCTCTTCAGGCTGTAGGCGGCGGTGCAACACTGTCCTTTCTGGAAGGACTGAGGCAGCCTCTGGATTTCGTACCACTTCCCCAGATACTGTCAACGCAAATTCAATCCGCAAACCTCATTCGTTCACGTTCGTCTTAAAAGAGAGCCGGCTCCGTCTCACCCTGGCAGTGTCGAAGTTCTCCTGGACCGTGGGTTTGGGGCATCTTCCCGGCATGACCACCTGAGCGTTTACCGCCAGGACGGACAGCAACATCAAGGAAATGACCTGCGTGGCAGCCATTTTTTTTTCTCGAAAAACCTGTACAGTGGAAAATGTCGGTAGTCATTCAGTTTTAAAATGGCATTGTTTTCACCCTCACCTGTTGGCGGTAGTATTGGTAGTGAAATTCAGGTTTGATGCTGTGTGTTTTTATACATTAGCGGCGCCTCTTATTTACTCCGAAGGCTACCTTATCAGGGAGCGTGGGAAATGTTGCACGTGTGTTGTTTTGTAACTCGCATGATGCTGTTTTCTACAAGTATATCTAGATCATTGCAATCCAGCAACAATTTTGGTTTTAGTTTAGTTTCTTCAGTCAGTGGTCAACAAAATAAACAGTTTTACATAAACAATTGAAAATGTTGCAGACCAAATGGATTAAACCAATTAAAAAACTCATTCCGGTGTTACCATTCAGTGGTCAATTGTACGGAATATGTACTGAACTGTGCAATCTACTAACCCCGTTTCCATATGAGTTGGGAAATTGTGTTAGATGTACATATAAACGTAATACAGGGATTAGCAAATCATTTACAACCCGTATTCAGTTGAATGCACTACAAAGACAACATATTTGATGTTCAAACTCATGACCTTTATATTTTTTGGGCAAATTAATTTAGAAGTAGTTGGGAAAGGGCATGTTCACCACTGTGTTACATCCCTTCCATCCATCCATTTTCTACCGCTTATTCCCTTTTGGGGTGGCGGGGGGCGCTGGCGCCTATCTCAGCTACAATCGGGCGGAAGGCGGGGTACACCCTGGACAAGTCGCCACCTCATCGCAGGGCCAACACAGATAGACAGACAACATTCACACTCACATTCACACACAAGGGCCAATTTAGTGTTGCCAATCAACCTATCCCCAGGTGCATGTCTTTGGAAGTGGGAGGAAGCCGGAGTACCCGGAGGGAACCCACGCATTCACGGGGAGAACATGCAAACTCCACACAGAAAGATCCCGAGCCTGGATTTGAACCCAGGACTGCAGGACCTTTGTATTGTGAGGCAGACGCACTAACCCCTCTGCCACCGTGAAGCCGGTTGGGAAATTGTGTTAGATGTAAATATAAACGGAATACAGGGATTTGCAAATCCTTTTCAACCCATATTCAGTTGAATGCACTACAAAGACAACATATTTGATGTTCAAACTCATGACCTTTATATTTTTTTGGCAAATTAATTTAGAAGTAGTTGGGAAAGGGCATGTTCACCACTGTGTTACATCACGTTTTCTTTTAACAACACTCAAACGTTTGGGAACTGAGAAAACTAATTGTTGAAGCTTTGAAAGTGGAATTCTTTCCCTTTGTTTTATGTAGAGCTTCAGTCGTTCAACAGTCCGGGGTCTCGGCTGTCGTGTTTTACGCTTCATAATGCGCCACACATTTTCCATGGGAGACAGGTCTGGAATGCAGGCGGGCCAGGAAAGTACCCGCGCTCTTTTACCACAAAACCACGCTGTTGTAACACGTGCTGAATGTGGCTTGGCATTGTCTTGCTGAAATAAACAGGGGCGTCCATGAAAAAGACAGTGCTTAGATGGCAACACACATTGTTCCAAAACCTGTATGTACCTTTCAGCATTATTGGTGCCGTCACAGATGTGTAAGTTACCCATGCCTTGGGCACTAATGCACCTCCATACCATCACAGATGCTGGCTTTTGAACTTTGCGTCGATAACAGTCTGGATGGTTTGCTTCCCCTTTGGTGCGGATGACACAATGTCGAATATTTCCAAAAATAATTTGAAATGTGGACTCGTCAGACCACAGAACACTTTTCCACTTTGCATCAGTCCATCTTAGATGATCTCGGGCCCAAAGAAGCCAGCGGCGTTTCTGGATGTTGTTGATAAATGGCTTTCGCTTTGCATAGTAGAGCTTTAACTTGCACTTACAGATGTAGCGACCAACTGTATTTAGTGACAGTGGTTTTCTGAAGTGCTCCTGAGCCCATGTGGTGATATCCTTTAGAGATTGATGTCGGTGTTTGATACAGTGCCGTCTGAGGGATGGAAGGTCACGGTCATTCAATGTTGGTTTCCGGCCATGCCGCTTACGTGGAGTGATTTCTCCAGATTCTCTGAACCTTTTGATGATATTATGGACTGTAGATGTTGAAATCCCTAAATTTCTTGCAATTACACTTTGAGAAACGTTGTTCTTAAACTGTTTGACTATTTGCTCACGCAGTTGTGGACAAAGGGGTGTACCTCGCCCCATCCTTTCTTGTGAAAGACTGGGCATTTTTTGGGAAGCTGTTTTTATACCCGATCATGGCACCCACCTGTTCCCAATTAGCCTGCACACCTGTGGGATGTTCCAAATAAGTGTTTGATGAGCATTCCTCAACTTTATCAGTATTTATTACCACCTTTCCCAACTTCTTTGTCACGTGTTGCTGGCATCAAATTCTAAAGTTAATGATTATTTGCAAAAAGAAATGTTTATCAGATTGAACATCAACTAAGTTGTCTTTGTAGCATATTCAACTGAATATGGGTTGAAAAGGATTTGCAAATCATTGTATTCTGTTTATATTTACATCTAACACAATTTCCAAACTCATATGGAAACGGGGTTTGTACTAATAAAAGTCTCAATCTATCAAGGGTTTAGGCTGAAGTTGAAGACTTATTGCGCCTAACCCTATAAAGAATGTCAAATACAAGAAGAGCTTCCAAAAAATATTACAATTTCCTTTGCACAACATATTATAAATACACCTTGTACACAACATAAACATGTTCAATGATATACACAATAAAGACGTGAAAGATCCTTGTACACGTGTTAGTTCCACCTTTGTACCAATTATATACGATGTAAATTCACTCCTTTGTTTACATTCAGGAGTGTTAGGTTGCGGTTAGCTATCGTAATCTCCTAGGGTGTGTAGTAAAGCATGTTTAGCTATTCCTCGTCCCGCAGGCATAATATTTTTAAGAAACAGTTTGTCGCCATGGAGGCGAGGATTACTGATTTAGAAGTAGCTAAAACACTGTGAATGGACGTTAGCGAGGCACTAGCTAGCCAATTGCTGTAGCGCTTTTCGCACATATGCGGTCCTCTCCAAGGTTTCTCAGTCACTGTCACCGACGTCCCACTGGGGTGAGTTTTTCCTTGCCCTTATGTGGGCTCTGTACCGAGGATGTCGTTGTGGCTTGTGCAGCCCTTTGAGACACTAGTGATTTATCCATCCATTTTCTACCGCTTATTCCCTTTTTTGGGGTCGCGGGGGGCGCTGGCGCCTATCTCAGCTACAATCGGGCGGAAGGCGGGGTACACCCTGGACAAGTCGCCACCTCATCGCAGGGCCAACACAGATAGACAGACAACATTCACACTCACATTCACACACTAGGGCCAATTTTAGTGTTGCCAATCAACCTATCCCCAGGTGCATGTCTTTGGAAGTGGGAGGAAGCCGGAGTACCCGGAGGGAACCCACGCATTCACGGGGAGAACATGCAAACTCCACACAGAAAGATCCCGTGCCTGGATTTGAACCCAGGACTGCAGGAACTTCGTATTGTGAGGCAGACGCACTAACCCCTCTGCCACCGTGATTTAGGACTCCTTAAATAAACATTGATTGATATCTATATATATATATATATATATATATATATGTATATATGGGTTCGTGAGAGCCCGGTTTCTGGTGGGGCGGTGGCAGTCTTCCCATCCGGTTGAGGGGAGTCTCCGGGCCCTCTGTCCCGCCTTTCTGCCCGTGTGGGGGGGTGGTCTCTCGCTGGCTTGAGGTCTGGCTGTCCACTGCTTCTCTCGTGCCCTGTCCTCTGCCGGCGCGTCTGTCTGCGGCCTGCTGCTGGCTCTTCCGGGCGGCTCGGTGGGCCGGGCTCGGGGGTTCCCGTTGCTGGCCGGCCTGCCTGCGTGGTGGGGCCGGTGGTCCCTGGTTCCCTGGGCGCAACACCTGCTGTTTGTGGGTTGGGTTCTCTGGTTGACTGTGGCCGTACTCTGGCTCCCACTTACATTGGTATTCAAATAAACTGTACATACATACACATATACTCACACACACACACCGATATTCATACATACATATATAAATAGGTACCTACGCTCCCAAATACATACACAAATACAGTACATACCTACATACTCACAGTTCGTACATCCACACGCACATTCACTGTACAAACACACATATACACATACATGTACATGTACATTCACTGTACAAACATACATATACACATACATGTACATTCACTGTATAAACATACGTATACTGTACATATGCATTCACTGTACAAACATACATAAACTGTACATATACATTCACTGTACAAACATACATATACACATACATGTACATATACATTCACTGTACAAACATACATATACACATACATGTACATATACATTCACTGTACAAACATACATATACACATACATGTACATATACATTCACTGTACAAACATACATATACACATACATGTACATATACATTCACTGTACAAACATACATATACACATACATGTACATATACAAGTACATATACACACATACACATGCACATAATCACGTTTCATCAAACATATATAAACATTGTTGCCCTAGGGCAGTGGTCCCCAACCTTTTTGTATCTGCGGACCGGTCAACGCTTAATAATTTGTCCCGCGGCCCGGCTTTTTTTTTTTTTTTTTTTTTTTTTTTTTTTTCTTTCTTTGTCATGAAAAAGGGATGTTTTTGTGGTTGGTGCACTAATTGTAAGTGTATATTGAGTTTTTTATGTTGAATTAATAAAAAAAAAATATATATATATATATATATATATTTTTTTTTTTTTTCTTTTTTTTTTTATAAAAATGAATAAAAAATTATTCTGCGGCCCGGTACCAATCGCCACTGCCCTAGGGTAAACTGGGTAACACATGGCACACTGACGAAGCTTAACTTATTGTTACTATTTCTCGTTTTGCAGTGTGAAAAAAAAATGAAATCAATAAAAGTGCTTTAAATTATTAAAAAAAGCCATCAAATACATTAGTGTAGGAATATATCATACTGTAATTTCAATACAATTGACACATTTCACAATTTAACAAATTAATGGACAATTCACATCCATCCATCCCTTTTCTACTGCTTGTCCCTTTTGGGGTGGTGGGGGGTGCTGGAGCCTATCTCAGCTGCATTCGGACAAGTCTAAGTATATTCGTTATTTCTAGTTTTGCAGTATGAAAGAAAAATGAAAGAAATCAATTAAAGTGCATTAAATTATTAAAGAATTATAACAGGTACATTAGTGTTGAAATGTATAACACTGTGGGGGGTGTGGTGGGGGGGGGGGGAGATTCCTCTTTTTTTTTGGTCATGAAAAAGGTAGTTTTTATGGATTGGTGCACTAATTGTAGGTATATCTTGTGTTTTTTTATGTTGATTTAATAAAAAAAAATTTGAATAAATAAAAAATAAAATTAATTAAAAATTATTCTGCGGCCCGGTGGTTGGGGACCACTGTTGTACAGGATTGCTTATTATTTTTATTGGATAGTACTCTGTTTATTTCGATCCGGTGGCCATGTACTGCTTGCCTGTGTATCGGCTGGGGACATCTCTGCGCTGCTGATCCGCCTCCGCTTGGGATGGTTTCCTGCTGGCTCCGCTGTGAACGGGACTCTCGCTGCTGTGTTGGATCCGCTTTGGACTGGACTCTCGCGACTGTGTTGGATCCATTGTGGATTGAACTTTCACAGTATCATGTTAGACCCGCTCGACATCCATTGCTTTCCTCCTCTCCAAGGTTCTCATAGTCATCATTGTCACCGACGTCCCACTGGGTCATTATTGTCACCGATGTCCCACTGGGTGTGAGTTTTCCTTGCCCTTATGTGGGCCTACCGAGGATGTCGGAGTGGTTTGTGCAGCCCTTTGAGACACTAGTGATTTAGGGCTATATAAGTAAACATTGATTGATTGATTGATTGAATTGTTAGTTTTTTCCTTTATTACATCTTGTGTTATTGTCACAACATGGCTTGGACGTGGATTGTTTCTTCGAAGCAGATGAGAATCAGCACGATTGGCGTGGATGTGAGTACATGGTTGTTTATTTAAACACTATAATCAAAAATGAACAAACTAAGGGCGCTCACAAGGAGGTACAGACACTTGGCTATGAATAAACAAAAGACTAGCATAAATGCTGCAAACTACAAACATGAAACAAAAACACTTGCTCGATTGGCATGAATAATAATAAACAAAACTAGCACAATGGCATAAATACAAAAACTTACACGGCGTGGAACTATGGACAAGGACATGAAAGAGGTGCAGCATGGGTAGGGTGCGTGCACATGTGAAGATCCCAAGACAAGAAAAAGAGTGACTTAAATAGCTATGATCATTAGTGAAAACAGGTGTGATGCTGAGAACAGGGACGTGACAGGTGAAAACTAATGAGTTGGCATGGAAACAAACAAAACCAGGAAGTGCAAAACGTGACTGAATGTCCAAAAACTAAACATAGCATGACCAAAACCAAAACATAACTTACAGGCGTGACAGTTATTTATTTTACCCCATTTTTGTTCCCACTACTGCACCTTAAATTGGAGTCTTTAATCTCGTTATATGCAAATATAATGACAATAAAGTCCATTCTTTTCTATTATAGTTTGCAGCATTTATGCACTTAAGATGTGACTTTAAGGTTTTACTACTTACGTATAAAATACTACACGGTCTAGCTCCATCCTATCTTGCCGATTGTATTGTACCATATGTCCCGGCAAGAAATCTGCGTTCAAAGGACTCCGGCTTATTAGTGATTCCCAAAGCCCAAAAAAAGTCTGCGGGCTATAGAGCGTTTTCTGTTCGGGCTCCAGTACTCTGGAATGCCCTCCCGGTAACAGTTCGAGATGCCACCTCAGTAGAAACATTTAAGTCTCACCTTAAAACTCATTTGTATACTCTAGCCTTTAAATAGACTCCCTTTTTAGACCAGTTGATCTGCCGTTTCTTTTCTTTTTCTTCTGTGTCCCACTCTCCCTTGTGGAGGGGGTCCGGTCCGATCCGGTGGCTATGTACTGCTCGCCTGTGTATCGGCTGGGGACATCTCTGCGCTGCTGGTCCGCCTCCGCTTGGGATGGTTTCCTGCTGGCTCCGCTGTGAACGGGACTCTCGCTGCTGTGTTGGATCCGCTTTGGACTGGACTCTCGCGACTGTGTTGGATCCATTGTGGATTGAACTTTCACAGTATCATGTTAGACCCGCTCGACATCCATTGCTTTCCTCCTCTCCAAGGTTCTCATAGTCATCATTGTCACCGACGTCCCACTGGATCATTATTGTCACCGATGTCCCACTGGGTGTGAGTTTTCCTTGCCCTTATGTGGGCTTACCGAGGATGTCGTGGTGGTTTGTGCAGCCCTTTGAGACACTAGTGATTTAGGGCTATATAAGTAAACATTGATTGATTGATTGATATTCTATTCTAAAATAGTTGTTTTTTTTATAAAATAGATATTTTTAATTCTTTTCAGATCAGAGTGTCAACTCATCTAAGAGAGTCATTTGTAGTTTTGACTCACCTTCGACAAAGATGCACCCTAACTCGGCGCCGTCCTATTTTGTGTCGTCTCCGAGCTCATTGGTTGCCAAACAATCCTTCTCTCCAGCAGCTGATGGTAATCAAGACCTAAACAAGATTTGCACCACGTAATGCTTCACTTTAGCTGGATTAGGCTGCAGTGTGAACGTGTTTGATCCGGACACCAGATTGTTGCTGTAATTAGAAGATGGACAAACGCGGGGTCCGTGTTTGTGTCTTACTGGTGAATTTATAGCTGGTGGAGGTTAAACCTGCTCTCATCCTTTTGCCTCCTTCTGACTCCATAATGCTGGCGGCAAACAAGATGGACAGAAATCCCTCAGGAAAAGCTTACACAGCCTAAATTAGTGGTTTAGATGACTCCTCTAAAGTCTTAATTCTTTGGGTTGCTTAATTCCAAAGTCCTTTATTAGCGGGTTTGCTCCAATGTTTGTGTTTGCTCGTCTTCAGGATGACAACACAACAGCTGACGTTGTCATGGTAACTGTATTGGAATGTAAACCTTAAGCCGACACCTAATAAGCTAAAGTGCATTTTATTGCACATAATTAATGTACATGCCCTGGTAATAACGTGATGTAAATGTTACTGATAATACAACCCACATAAGGGCAAGGAAAAACTCACAACCCAGTGGGACGTCGATGAGAATGACTATGAGAAACCTTGGAGAGGACTGCAAATGTGGGTAAACACCACCCGTCCTCCCTTTCCTCTAGGGGAGACCGGATGCAATGGACGTCGAGTGGGTCTGACATAATAATGCGAAAGTCCAGTCCATAGTGGATCTAACATAATAGTGTGAGAGTCCAGTCCATAGTGGATCTAACATAATAGTGTGAGTCATTTCCATAGTGGATCTAACATAATAGTGTGAGAGTCCAGTCCATAGTGGATCTAACATAATAGTGGGAGAGTCCAGTACATAGTGGATCTAACATAATAGTGAGAGTCCAGTCCATAGTGGATCTAACAAAATAGTGTAAGAGTCATTTCCATAGTGGATCTAACATAATAGTGTGAGAGTCCAGTCCATAGTGGATCTAACATAATAGTGGGAGAGTCCAGTACATAGTGGATCTAACATAATAGTGGGAGAGTCCAGTCCCTAGTGGATCTAACATAATAGTGGGAGAGTCCAGTACATAGTGGATCCAACATATTGGAAGAGAGTCCAGTCCATAGTGGATCTAACATAATAGTGTGAAAGTCCAGTCCATAGTGGATCTAACATAATAGTGAGAGTCCAGTCCATAGTGGATCTAACATAATAGTGTGAGAGTCCAGTCCATAGTGGATCTAACATAATAGTGTGAGAGTACAGTCCATAGTGGATCTAACATAATAGTGTGAAAGTCCAGTCCACAGTGGATCTAACATAATAGTGAGAGTCCAGTCCATAGTGGATCCAACATAATAGTGTAAGAGTCATTTCCATAGTGGATCTAACATAATAGTGTGAGAGTCCAGTCCATAGTGGATATAACATAATATGAGAGTCAAGTCCATAGTGGATCTAACCTAATAGTGTGAGAGTCCAGTCCATGGTGGTTCTAACATAGTAGTGTGAGAGTCCAGTCCATAGTGGATCTAACATAATAGTGTGAGAGTCCAGTCCATAGTGGATCTAACATAATAGTGGGAGAGTCCAGTACATAGTGGATCTAACATAATAGTGGGAGAGTCCAGTACATAGTGGATCCAACATATTGGAAGAGAGTCCAGTCCATAGTGGATCCAACATAATAGTGTGAAAGTCCAGTCCATAGTGGATATAACATAATATGAGAGTCAAGTCCATAGTGGATCTAACCTAATAGTGTGAGAGTCCAGTCCATGGTGGTTCTAACATAGTAGTGTGAGAGTCCAGTCCATAGTGGATCTAACATAATAGTGTGAGAGTCCAGTCCATGGTGGTTCTAACATAGTAGTGTGAGAGTCCAGTCCATAGTGGATCTAACATAATAGTGTGAGAGTCCAGTCCATAGTGGATCTAACATAATAGTGGGAGAGTCCAGTACATAGTGGATCTAACATAATAGTGGGAGAGTCCAGTACATAGTGGATCCAACATATTGGAAGAGAGTCCAGTCCATAGTGGATCTAACATAATAGTGTGAAAGTCCAGTCCATAGTGGATATAACATAATATGAGAGTCAAGTCCATAGTGGATCTAACCTAATAGTGTGAGAGTCCAGTCCATGGTGGTTCTAACATAGTAGTGTGAGAGTCCAGTCCATAGTGGATCTAACATAATAGTGTGAGAGTCCAGTCCATGGTGGTTCTAACATAGTAGTGTGAGAGTCCAGTCCATAGTGGATCTAACATAATAGTGTGAGAGTCCAGTCCATAGTGGATCTAACATAATAGTGTAAAAGTCAAGTCCATAGTGGATCTAACATAATAGTGCGAGTCCAGTCCATAGTGGATCTAACATAATAGTGTGAGTTCTGTCCATAGTGGATCTAACATAATAGTGTGAGAGTCCAGTCCATGGTGGATCTAACATAATAGTGTGAGAGTCCAGTCCATAGTGGATCTAACATAATAGTGGGAGAGTCCAGTACATAGTGGATCCAACATAATAGTGGGAGAGTCCAGTATATAGTGGATCCAACATATTGGAAGAGAGTCCAGTCCATAGTGGATCTAACATAATATGAGAGTCAAGTCCATAGTGGATCTAACATAATAGTGTGAGAGTCCAGTCCATAGTGGATCTAACATAATAGTGTGAGAGTCCAGTCCATAGTGGATCTAACATAATAGTGAGAGTCCAGTCCATAGTGGATCTAACATAATAGTGAGAGTCCAGTCCATAGTGGATCAGAGAAAAACTAGCTAATCCGAATCTTTTTGAAAAAAATTAAAATATAATTTATGGAACATCATTAGTAATTTTTCCTGATTAATATTAATTTTAGAATTTTGATGACATATTTTAAATAGGTTAAAATCCAATCTGCACTTTGTTAGAATATATAACAAATTGGACCAAGCTATATTTCTAACAAAAACAAATCATTATTTCTTCTAGATTTTCCAGAAGAATTTTTTTTAAAGAAATTCAAAAGACTTTGAAATAAGATTTGAATTTGATTCTACAGATTTTGTAGATTTGCCAGAATATTTTCTTTTAAATTTTAATCATAATAAGTTTGAAGAAATATTTCACAAATACTCTTCGTCGAAAAAACAGACGCTAAAATGAAGAATTAAATTCAAATGTATTTATTATTCTTTACAATAAAAAAAATAAATGTATTAGAACATTGATTTAAATTGTCAGGAAAGAAGAGGAAGGGATTAAAAAGGTTAAAAGGTATATGTGTTTAGAAATCCTAAAATCATTTTTAAGGTTGTATTTTTTTATCTAAAATTGTCTTTCTGAAAGTTATAAGAAGCAAAGTAAAAAAATAAATGAATTTATTGAAACAAGTGAAGACCAAGTCTTTAAAATATTTTTGGGGATTTTCAAATTCTATTTGAGTTTTGTATTTCTTAGAATTAAAAATGTCGAGCGAAGCGAGACCAGCTTGCTAGTAAATAAATATAATTTAAAAAATAGAGGCAGCTCACTGGTAAGTGCTGCTATTTGAGCTATTTTTAGAACAGGCCAGCGGGCGACTCATCTGGTCCTTACGGGTGACCTGGTGCCCGCGGTACAGGTAATCATAAGTTCTATAATCAGGTGTGGAAAACATTCCTCAAAGTGCAGACCCCCGGCTGTAAGCGGCTGGTGAGCACAAACTGTCAGATTAGGAGGTCTGAGTCGATGATCCGGCCAATTTAGCCGGATTTCTGGCAAATTACCACCAAGCAAGTTTGGGCCAACACATGGGACACCCCAGTGAGAGCAACGGCCAACCTAGACATGGCCATGATTAAAAACAAAGACTCGTGGGTGGAATTAAGGAAGGGTCCCCAGAGCAAAAGGGGGGGGGGGGTCTTCGTCCTTTTGCCAGTGAAAAAGGAAGCTAAGCGTTTAGGTGTCTTAACCGTGGCCTAAAGCGCTAACAAGGGATTAGTGAGGTAAACGTCCAAAGAGGTTGAGCGCCCCGTGCTTAGGAGCAGCACTACTGCTGCCTCACGGAGTAATTACACATCACTGGCGAGGTGCGGCCGGCCAAGCAGTTGGACGGGAGATCACGGCGCTGTCAGGACAGGGACGGCTTACTGCTGCAGATAAGGCCCGCTAATGGAGATGAAACCAATCGGTATTTAAAAGGTCGTTTTTAGTTAAGGCAGTTAGCCTGCGAGCAACTTGCCGGGCTGCGGACCTTTTGTTTGTTTGCGTCGTTTATTGCTCTCTTTTT
>NC_084624.1:43522427-43607427 GCF_033978795.1 Nerophis ophidion
CTGATTGCAATAATGTAAATTTGTTTTAACTATTAAACGAACACAAAATATGACTTATTTTATCTTTGTGAAAACATTGGACACAGTGTGTTGTCCAGCTTATGAGATGCCATGCAAGTGTAAGCCACTGTGACACTATTGTTCTTTTTTTTATTTTTACAAATGTCTAATGATAATGTCAATGAGGGATTTTTAATCACTGCTATGCTGAAATTATAACTAATATTGATACTGTTGTTGATTATATTCATTTTTGTTTCATTACTTTTGGTTTGTTCTGTGTGGTGTTTGTGTCTTTATTGCAGTTCTGAGTGTTGCTGGGTCAGGTTTGGTTTGGGAATTGGATTGCATTGTTATGGTATTGCTGTGTATTGTTTTGTTGGATTGATTAAAATATATATATAATATATATATATATATTTTTTTTTTTTTTTTTAAATAGATTTTTTTTAAATGACAATCGATTCTGAATCGCACAACGTATTTGATTCGATTCGTATTCGAATCGATTTTTTCCAACACCCCTAATATATATATATATATATATATATATATATATAATCTCCTGATGATTGAGGGAACCCCTCATGAAACAGTTCTGTAGAGATGAGGTAGTCTTGTGATTTTTCCCACACATACATACATATATATATATATATATATATATATTATCCATCCATTTTCTACCACTTGTCCCTTTTGGGGTCGCAGGGGGTGCTGGAGCTTATCCCAGCTGCATTCGGAGCAGAAGGCGGGGGTACGCCGTGGACAAGTCGCCACCTCATTTTGTACTTATTATTTCCCCCAAATTGTATAAAAACAACCAAAAATATGCAAATGTTTTGAGTAGTTTAAACACCTCATCCCGGGGCCAAGACGGATAGAAAAACCTTCACACTGGGGGGGTGATTGAATAATACCATTTTACAGGTGACTTCATAATATACCCAATTTAATGTTGACAATATAGTGTGTTAACAGTACCGCCCTCTTTTGACAAGTTGTGTATTTAATGGAATTGTCAGAGGGTAACTGAGAATATGTGAGGCTTTAATGTGTGTGGGGGGGAGGAGGGGGTGGATTAGGCAGGGCGAGACAGCGTCTGATATGACCTCTTCAAGGCGCTCGACTAAGTCGTCAGCAATTTTTCCCTTTAATTCATTGTTGTAATGAGATTAAGCAGGCAACGGTAAATCCAGGGAGTCCAATCCCAGCATTTGGCAGCTGCAGTGGAGACAAAAGACTCTCAAAGGAACTCACCTTTTCCTTTTGAGGCGCTGCTGGTCTCTGAAGCCGAAAAGCAGCACAGTCTAAGGCAGGGGTGTCCAAAGTGCGGCCCAGGGGGCCATTTGTGGCCCGCAGGTAATTTTTTAATGGCCCCACGGCACATTTAAAAAATACGATTGAACATTTTTTGATATAAAACAGCAACCAGAAAATAATGAGTTCTATTTAAAACAGGGGTGTCCAAAGTGGGTCCCGGGGGCCATTTGCGTCCCGCAGGTACTTTTTTAACGGCCCCACGGCACATTTTAAAAATACGATTGAAAGATTTTTAAAAGGTAAAAAGTGATATAAAGGAGAAAACGGGTGAAATGTAAGAAGAAAATGTTGCAATGTTTACTCTAATAACACAAAGCTGCCATGCAGGCTGTTTCTTTCTTTAAAAAAAAAAAATGAATCAAAATCAATGTCATTATGAATTATTGACCTAATCAAGGCTCCAATTACGTCATGTTAAATTTTCCACTTTGAGATATTTTGGGGGGAAAATGTTGCATATTTTGTGTTTGCCATATAAAAAACTGAGGTATTCTTTCAAAGAAAGGCCTAAAACGAAAAAACAGAAACAACAATAAAACTTATAATTGACGGATAGATCTGAAGTGTGTCTCGAGATTATTGTGCTGTAAGTAAACACTAAAATTTTTTATTTTCTAACACTTTAATGAGTACAACCTTTTTGGATCCCCAATCATTTTAGTGTGATTTGTTTTTAAGTGTCATTGCTCAAAAAATAATAATGAATTAAAATCAATGATGTTATGAGTTATCGACCTTTTTAAGGCTCCAATTATTATATAATCTCAAATATTTAAAAAAAAATTATTGGGTGAAAATATTGCATACCGTATTTCCGTGAATTGCCGCAGGGTATATAGTATGCGTTTCGCAAAATAATTAGCGCATGCTTAGTATTACCGCCTGGTCAAACTCGTCACGTCACCAGTGATCAATACCGGTAATTTGAAATCGCATAAAGGGAAGAAGATTAAGAGCTTTTCAGTAGGATTTAAGTTCCAAGCTTACATCACACTCAAATTTTTACTGCATGCCTTTGGTAAGTGCCGGAGTGAGAAGAGGTTTTAAAATAATTAGCCGTGTACAGAATTTTGGGGTTTTTCCATTTTAAAAAATGTTTTTTTTTGTGACAAAAAGAACATACAACTTAAATATTTAAAATCATTATATTGACAGATAGACCTAATGTTGATTTAGAGATTTAAAAATGTAATAATAATAAAAATATTAATACTGAATAATGACACATTTTTCATATTTTTTTAACCAAAACGCTTTGGGGTCCCCGGGATCAAGCCTGAGTGGAGGCCGAAATGTATATTTTTTATACATGTATTGTTTTTTAAAATAAAAAAATATCAAAATGGCCCCCTCTTGCTTTGATTTTTCAGTGTGCGGCCCTCAGTGGATAAAGTTTGGACACCCCTGGTCTAAGGCAAAGCCTAGGAGGGGTCGGCAACCTAAAATGTTAAAAGAGCCATATTGGACCAAAAATACAAAATCAAATCTGTCTGGAGCTGCAAAAAAAATTTAAAAGCCATATTACATACAGATAGTGTGTCATGAGATATAAATTGAATAAGAGGACTTAGAGGAAACTAAATGAGCTCAAATATAGCTACAAATGAGGCATAATGATGCAATATGTACATACAGCTAGCCTAAATAGCATGTTAGCATTGATTAGCTTGCAGTCATGCAGTGACCAAATATGTCTGATTAGCACTCCAGACAAGTCAATAACATCAACAAAACTCACCTCTGTGCATTCACGCACAACATTAAAAGTCTGGTTGACAAAATGAAATGTCTTTGTCATTTTTGTTTGGTGTGGGTTCACAATGTGGCGCATATTAGTAAGAGTGTTAATGTTGTTTATACGGCCACCCTCAGTGTGACCTTTATGGCTGTTGAACAAGTATGCCTTGCAGTCACATACATCATGTGACTAGGCTGGCAAGCTGCTTGTACAGGTTATAGAGGGCGCTATTGGTAGTGCAAAGATAGCTCGCCCTTATTATTATTGTCTGGGTGAAAATAAGCTGATATTCGAAAGAATAGTCACTCTGAAATTCGGTAGTCTCCCGGAAAGATTGGGAGGGTAGGCAGGTGTGATGCTATCAAGGTGCATATTAATTTCATATTAATTTCATGACAGGATAAGCATAGATATCTTCTAAGTGTACACAGCATCGACTACCGATTCTTATTTTCAACAGTCTGCTCATTTGAGCAGGAAAACGCTGAACACAAGCCTGGCATCTTTGTTTTCTACCTGGCAACTGTCAACTTCAAGATGGCGGCCGAATTTCTTGCCTCACAGCAGCCAATCCTGCGTCTACTTATAAGATGTCTATGGTCAATAACGTCATTGCAAACACAGCAATCTGTTGCGTCCCATACAGTTCGCTATCTTATTCATACTTTTTGTCAAGTGATATTTTTTTAAGCAGAGTTGCATGAGGTACCTACACATAATGTTACGTTAGTCAATGTATCACACACAGTAACGTAACGTTAGACGGCGGTCAGCAGCACCGCGTATTTTAGCCAACTACAAAAAGACAAACATAGTAAAATAAAGGTCAGTTAAAATGTACACTATATCAGGAATATGTGTACATATTCCAAAGGGGCCTGACAACTAAAAAGTACAACTCTGTTCATTGTTATGTTCATGTATTTATGTTTTTCATGTGTACACACACATAAACACGTACAGTATGAGATGAGATCAATGAGATAAGGTAAAAACAGGATAGAAACGGCTGTGGAACTAGTTCCAATTCAATATGCCATGGAAATACAATGTTAACACTTTTGTGCAAATAAGTACATTGCACTTGTTTAAAGTATGTGACTGGCTGACAAATGCTTCATTGTACTTTTGCATATATCTTGAGGGACAAGGAGAAGGGGGGGAAGGGGGGGTGCGTTTTTCGGTGCCACATAGCAGCACATAAACCGATTGCGTCCACCACATTTATCCACCGAGGTGTTTTTAGGACATCCTGGGTGCTAATGGAGGCTAATAGGCTTAGCACTCAGGGTGTATTGTCCAGGATGCTTACAGGCAAGGTTTGCTGGGGGTAAAACTCTAAACGTGCGGATTACCGCCGGCACATCCCGTTAAAGTGCTGTATAGCCACGACTTAGCTAATAGGATCCTGGGGGAAGGTGGGGGTGGGAGGATGGTTGGAGGTGAGAGGAGGCAGGGTGGGGTGGAGGGTCAGCAGATGTATCTGGCAGACTGTTGCAGGACTACCGGGGTGGGATTACAGGCCACAGATTAGATGGATTTCAGAGGGAATTTTAGAGGCTGTCATAACACACACAATTTAGGCTTGGGGGGTTGGGGGAGTAGGAGTTTGCCCAACCAGTCTACATGTGCTTTGTGGACTTGGAGAAGGCATTCGACCGTGTACCCCGGGAAGTCCTGGGGGGAGTGCTCAGAGAGTATGTCTGATTGTGGCGGTCCGCTCCCTGTATGATCAGTGTCAGAACTTGGTCAGCATTGTAAGTTGGACCCGTTTCCAGTCAGGGTTGGACTCCGCCAAGGCTGCCCTTTGTCACCCATTCTGTTCGTAACTTTTATGGACAGAATTTCTAGGCGCAGTCAGGGCGTTGAGGGGTTCCGGTTTGGTGGCTGCAGGATTAGGTCTCTGCTTTTTGCGGATGATGTGGTCCTGATGGCTTCATCTGGCCAGGATCTTCAGCTCTCACTGGATCGGTTTGCAGCCGAGTGTAAATCGACTGGGATGAGAATAAGCACCTCCAAATCCGAGTCCATGGTTCTTGCCCGGAAAAGGTTGGAGTGCCATCTCCGGGTTGGGGAGGAGACCCTGCCCCAAGTGGAGGAGTTCAAGTACCTCGGAGTCTTGCTCACCAGTGAGGCAAGAGTGGATGGTGAGATCGACAGGCAATCTTCAGTAATGCGGACACTTCATCGATCCGTTGTGGTGAAGAAGGAGCTGAGCCGGGAGGCAAAGCTCTCAATTTATCGGTCGATCTACGTTCCCATCCTCACCTATGGTCATGAGCTTTGGGTTGTGACCGAAAGGATAAGATCACGGGTACAAGCGGCCAAAATGAGTTCCCTCCGGCCGGGTGGAGGGTCTCTCCCTTAGAGATAGGGTGAGAAGCTCTGCCAACCAGGAGGAACTCAGAGTAAAGCCGCTGCTCCTCCACATGGAGAGGAGCCAGATGAGGTGGTTCGGGCATCTGGTCAGGATGCCACCCGAACGCCTCCCTAGGGAGATGTTTAGGGCACGTCTGACCGGTAGGAGGCCACGTGGGAGACCCAGGACACGTTGGGAAGACTATGTCTCCCGGCTGGCCTGGGAACGCCTCGGGATCCCCCGGGAAGAGCTAGACAAAGTGGCTGGGGAGAGGGAAGTCTGGACTTCCCTGCTTAGGCTGCTGCGCCCGCGACCCGACCTCAGATAAGCAGAAGAAGATAGTAGGATCGATGGACACAATTATAATTATCGTTACATATTAGTCCGTCTATCTGTGTTGGCCCTGCGATGAGGTGGCGACTTGTCCAGGGTGTACCCTGCCTTTCGCCCGATTGTAGCTGAGATAGGCGCCAGCGCCCCCCGTGACCCCGAAAGGGAATGAGCGGTAGAAAATGGATGGATGGATGGATTATTTGTACATTCACAGGCGGAAGCATATTATAAAGCAGGGGGTGTCAAAGTCGTTTTAGCTCAGGGGCCACATGGAGGAAAGTCTATTCCCAATGGTAAAATCATGGCGTCAGTATCGGTTGATATCAGAATCGGTAATTAAGAGTTGGAAAATATCGGTTATCGGCAAAAAAGCCCATATCGGACATCTGTCATTGATATCCTTCCTTGAATCAAATATTTGATTTTTCACTATTTTCATGCAAATAATTTGTTCACATTTTTATAGCAAATAGTCCTTTTTTTTTTTTTTACATCTAACTGCTGTCTCCTAGTGGTAGCTTAGTGCAACTTAAACATGTTTCATTTATTTACACCAGGGGTGACAAACTCATTTTAGATGGGGGCCACATGGAGAAAAATCTACTCCCAAGTGGAGTAGATAAAATCACGGCGTGATAACCTCAAAATAAAGACAACTTCAGCTTGTTTTCTTTGTTTCAAAATAGAACAAGCACATTTTGGAAATGTACAAATCATAATGTTGTTGCGTTTTTTGTTTTTTTTTACACTTACATGTTGCGATTAATAGTACCTTTATTTGTCGATGTTTATACTTTCTGTGATGATGTTAATTTTTCAATCCATCAAGATAAAAAATTATATAAAAATCAAATTACAGGATTTTATTTATTTAGTTTGCTCATTTTCCTCAACTGCTACACTAACATCATGTGGATTATTTTAGCATCATCTACAAAGATACAAATATTTGCTACTGCGACATCTAGTGCAGTGTTTTTCAACCACTGTGAGATACAGTCCGGTGTGCCGTGGGAGATTATCGAATTTCACCTATTTGGGTTAAAAATATTTTTCGCAAAGCAGTAATTATAGTCTGCAAATGATGTGTTGTTGTTGAGTGTCGGTGCTGTCTAGAGCTCATCAGAGTAACCGTGTAATACTCTTACATATCAGTAGGTGGCAGCCGGTAGCTAATTACTTTGTAGATGTCGGAAACAGCGGGAGGCAGGGTGCAGGTAAAAAGATGTCTAATGCTTAAACCAAAAATAAACAAAAGGTGAGTGCCCCTGAGAAAAGGCATTGAAGCTTAGGGAAGATTATGCAGAACGAAACTAAAACTGAACTAGCTACGAAGTAAACAAAAACAGAATGCTGGACGACAGCAAAGACTTGGTTATGGTTTAAAGTCATATCCAACAATTGCCACTTTTTACTAGCAACTGAGTTTCGTTTATAAGGATTTCTGTTGGTGGTGTGCCTCTGCATTTTTTTCAACGCAAAAAATGTGCCTTGGTTCAAAAAAGGTTGAAAAACACTGCTATAGTGCAGGGGTTCTCAACCTTTTTTCAGTCATCTACCCCCTGTGGACATTTTTTTAATTCAAGTACCCCCTAATCAGAGCAAGGCATTTTTGGTTGAAAAAAAAAGAGATAAAGACGTAAAATACAGCACTATGTCATCAGTTTCTTGCTCATTTGTAGAGGTCTTTCTTGAACTATTTGGAAAAAAAGATATAAAAATAACTAAAAATTTGGTGAAAAATAAACAAGTGATTCAATTATAAATAAAGATTTCTACAGTAGAAGCATTTTCATCGCAAAAAATGTGCCTTGGTTCAAAAAAAGTTGAAAAACACTGCTCTAGTGTAGTGGTCCTCAACCTTTTTTCAGTGATGTACCCCCTGTGGACATTTTTTTAATTCAAGTACCCCCTAATCAGAGTAGAGCATTTTTGGTTGAAAAAAAAAGAGATAAAGAAGTAAAATACAGCACTATGTCATCAGTTTCTTGCTCATTTGTAGAGGTCTTTCTTGAACTATTTGGAAAAAAAGATATAAAAATAACTAAAAATGTTGTTGAAAAATAAACAATTGATTCAATTGTAAATAAAGATTTCTACAGTAGAAGCATTTTCAACGCAAAAAATGTGCCTTGGTTCAGAAAAGGTTGAAAAACACTGCTCTAGTGTAGTGGTTCTCAACCTTTTTTCAGTGATGTACCCCCTGTGGACATTTTTTTAATTCAAGTACCCCCTAATCAGAGCAAGGCATTTTTGGTTGAAAAAAAAGGGATAAAGAAGTAAAATACAGCACTATGTCATCAGTTTCTGATTTATTAAATTGTATAATAGTGCAAAATATTGCTCATTTCTAGTGGTCTTTCTTGAACTATTTGGAAAAAAAGATATAAAAATAACTAAAAATTTGTTGAAAAAACAACAAGTGATTCAATTATAAATAAAGATTTCTACAGTAGAAGCATTTTCAACGCAAAAAATGTGCCTTGGTTCAAAAAAGGTTGAAAAACACTGCTATAGTGTAGTGGTTCTCAACCTTTTTTCAGTGATGTACCCCCTGTGGACATTTTTTTAATTCAAGTACCCCCTAATCAGAGTAGAGCATTTTTGGTTGAAAAAAAAAAGAGATAAAGAAGTAAAATACAGCACTATGTCATCAGTTTCTTGCTCATTTGTAGAGGTCTTTCTTGAACTATTTGGAAAAAAAGATATAAAAACAACAAAAAATGTTGTTGAAAAATAAACAAGTGATTCAATTATAAATAAAGATTTCTACAGTAGAAGCATTTTCAACGCAAAAAATGTGCCTTGGTTCAAAAAAGGTTGAAAAACACTGCTATAGTGCAGTGGTTCTCAACCTTTTTTCAGTGATGTACCCCCTGTGGACATTTTTTTAATTCAAGTACCCCCTAATCAGAGTAGAGCATTTTTGGTTGAAAAAAAAAGAGATAAAGAAGTAAAATACAGCACTATGTCATCAGTTTCTGATTTATTAAATTGTATAATAGTGCAAAATATTGCTCATTTCTAGTGGTCTTTCTTGAACTATTTGGAAAAAAAGATATAAAAATAACTAAAAATTTGTTGAAAAAACAACAAGTGATTCAATTATAAATAAAGATTTCTACAGTAGAAGCATTTTCAACGCAAAAAATGTGCCTTGGTTCAAAAAAGGTTGAAAAACACTGCTATAGTGCAGTGGTTCTCAACCTTTTTTCAGTGATGTACCCCCTGTGGACATTTTTTTAATTCAAGTACCCCCTAATCAGAGTAGAGCATTTTTGGTTGAAAAAAAAAAGAGATAAAGAAGTAAAATACAGCACTATGTCATCAGTTTCTTGCTCATTTGTAGAGGTCTTTCTTGAACTATTTGGAAAAAAAGATATAAAAACAACAAAAAATGTTGTTGAAAAATAAACAAGTGATTCAATTATAAATAAAGATTTCTACAGTAGAAGCATTTTCAACGCAAAAAATGTGCCTTGGTTCAAAAAAGGTTGAAAAACACTGCTATAGTGCAGTGGTTCTCAACCTTTTTTCAGTGATGTACCCCCTGTGGACATTTTTTTAATTCAAGTACCCCCTAATCAGAGTAGAGCATTTTTGGTTGAAAAAAAAAGAGATAAAGAAGTAAAATACAGCACTATGTCATCAGTTTCTGATTTATTAAATTGTATAATAGTGCAAAATATTGCTCATTTCTAGTGGTCTTTCTTGAACTATTTGGAAAAAAAGATATAAAAATAACTAAAAATTTGTTGAAAAAACAACAAGTGATTCAATTATAAATAAAGATTTCTACAGTAGAAGCATTTTCAACGCAAAAAATGTGCCTTGGTTCAAAAAAGGTTGAAAAACACTGCTCTAGTGTAGTGGTTCTCAACCTTTTTTCAGTGATGTACCCCCTGTGGACATTTTTTCAATTCAAGTACCCCCTAATCAGAGTAGAGCATTTTTGGTTGAAAAAAAAAAGAGATAAAGAAGTAAAATACAGCACTATGTCATCAGTTTCTTGCTCATTTGTAGAGGTCTTTCTTGAACTATTTGGAAAAAAAGATATAAAAATAACTAAAAATGTTGTTGAAAAATAAACAATTGATTCAATTATAAATAAAGATTTCTACAGTAGAAGCATTTTCAACGCAAAAAATGTGCCTTGGTTCAGAAAAGGTTGAAAAACACTGCTATAGTGTAGTGGTCCTCAACCTTTTTTCAGTGATGTACCCCCTGTGGACATTTTTTTAATTCAAGTACCCCCTAATCAGAGTAGAGCATTTTTGGTTGAAAAAAAAAAGAGATAAAGAAGTAAAATACAGCACTATGTCATCAGTTTCTTGCTCATTTGTAGAGGTCTTTCTTGAACTATTTGGAAAAAAAGATATAAAAATAACTAAAAATGTTGTTGAAAAATAAACAATTGATTCAATTATAAATAAAGATTTCTACAGTAGAAGCATTTTCAACGCAAAAAATGTGCCTTGGTTCAGAAAAGGTTGAAAAACACTGCTATAGTGTAGTGGTCCTCAACCTTTTTTCAGTGATGTACCCCCTGTGGACATTTTTTTAATTCAAGTACCCCCTAATCAGAGTAGAGCATTTTTGGTTGAAAAAAAAAAGAGATAAAGAAGTAAAATACAGCACTATGTCATCAGTTTCTTGCTCATTTGTAGAGGTCTTTCTTGAACTATTTGGAAAAAAAGATATAAAAACAACAAAAAATGTTGTTGAAAAATAAACAAGTGATTCAATTATAAATAAAGATTTCTACAGTAGAAGCATTTTCAACGCAAAAAATGTGCCTTGGTTCAAAAAAGGTTGAAAAACACTGCTATAGTGCAGTGGTTCTCAACCTTTTTTCAGTGATGTACCCCCTGTGGACATTTTTTTAATTCAAGTACCCCCTAATCAGAGTAGAGCATTTTTGGTTGGAAAAAAAAAGAGATAAAGAAGTAAAATACAGCACTATGTCATCAGTTTCTGATTTATTAAATTGTATAATAGTGCAAAATATTGCTCATTTCTAGTGGTCTTTCTTGAACTATTTGGAAAAAAAGATATAAAAATAACTAAAAATTTGTTGAAAAAACAACAAGTGATTCAATTATAAATAAAGATTTCTACAGTAGAAGCATTTTCAACGCAAAAAATGTGCCTTGGTTCAAAAAAGGTTGAAAAACACTGCTCTAGTGTAGTGGTTCTCAACCTTTTTTCAGTGATGTACCCCCTGTGGACATTTTTTTAATTCAAGTACCCCCTAATCAGAGTAGAGCATTTTTGGTTGAAAAAAAAAGAGATAAAGACGTAAAATACAGCACTATGTCATCAGTTTCTTGCTCATTTGTAGAGGTCTTTCTTGAACTATTTGGAAAAAAAGATATAAAAATAACTAAAAATGTTGTTGAAAAATAAACAATTGATTCAATTATAAATAAAGATTTCTACAGTAGAAGCATTTTCAACGCAAAAAATGTGCCTTGGTTCAGAAAAGGTTGAAAAACACTGCTCTAGTGTAGTGGTTCTCAACCTTTTTTCAGTGATGTACCCCCTGTGGACATTTTTTTAATTCAAGTACCCCCTAATCAGAGTAGAGCATTTTTGGTTGAAAAAAAAAAGAGATAAAGAAGTAAAATACAGCACTATGTCATCAGTTTCTTGCTCATTTGTAGAGGTCTTTCTTGAACTATTTGGAAAAAAAGATATAAAAACAACAAAAAATGTTGTTGAAAAATAAACAAGTGATTCAATTATAAATAAAGATTTCTACAGTAGAAGCATTTTCAACGCAAAAAATGTGCCTTGGTTCAAAAAAGGTTGAAAAACACTGCTATAGTGCAGTGGTTCTCAACCTTTTTTCAGTGATGTACCCCCTGTGGACATTTTTTTAATTCAAGTACCCCCTAATCAGAGTAGAGCATTTTTGGTTGAAAAAAAAAGAGATAAAGAAGTAAAATACAGCACTATGTCATCAGTTTCTGATTTATTAAATTGTATAATAGTGCAAAATATTGCTCATTTCTAGTGGTCTTTCTTGAACTATTTGGAAAAAAAGATATAAAAATAACTAAAAATTTGTTGAAAAAACAACAAGTGATTCAATTATAAATAAAGATTTCTACAGTAGAAGCATTTTCAACGCAAAAAATGTGCCTTGGTTCAAAAAAGGTTGAAAAACACTGCTCTAGTGTAGTGGTTCTCAACCTTTTTTCAGTGATGTACCCCCTGTGGACATTTTTTTAATTCAAGTACCCCCTAATCAGAGCAAGGCATTTTTGGTTGAAAAAAAAAGAGATAGAGAAGTAAAATACAGCATTATGTCATCGGTTTGTTGCTCATTTGTAGTGGTCTTTCTTGAACTATTTGGAAAAAGTATGTAAAAATAACTAAAAATTTGTTGAAAAATAAACAAGTGATTCAATTATAAATAAAGATTTCTACAGTAGAAGCATTTTCATCGCAAAAATGTGCCTTGGTTCAAAAAAGGTTGAAAAACACTGCTATAGTGTAGTGGTTCTCAACCTTTTTTCAGTGATGTACCCCCTGTGGACATTTTTTTAATTCAAGTACCCCCTAATCAGAGCAAGGTATTTTTGGTTGGAAAAAAAAGAGATAAAGACGTAAAATACAGCACTATGTCATCAGTTTGTTGCTCATTTGTAGAGGTCTTTCTTGAACTATTTGGGAAAAAAAGATAGAAAAATAACAAAAAATGTTGTTGAAAAATAAACAAGTGATTCAATTATAAATAAAGATTTCTACAGTAGAAGCATTTTCAACGCAAAAAATGTGCCTTGGTTCAAAAAAGGTTGAAAAACACTGCTATAGTGTAGTGGTTCTCAACCTTTTTTCAGTGATGTACCCCCTGTGGACATTTTTTAATTCAAGTACCCCCTAATCAGAGCAAGGCATTTTTGGTTGAAAAAAAAGAGATAAAGAATTAAAATAAAGCACTATGTCATCAGTTTCTTGCTCATTTGTAGAGGTCTTTCTTGAACTATTTGGAAAAAAAGACATAAAAATAACAAAAAGTGTGTTGAAAAATAAACAAGTGATTCAATTATAAATAAAGATTTCTACAGTAGAAGCATTTTCAACGCAAAAAATGTGCCTTGGTTCAAAAAAGGTTGAAAAACACTGCTCTAGTGTAGTGGTCCTCAACCTTTTTTCAGTGATGTACCCCCTGTGGACATTTTTTTAATTCAAGTACCCCCTGATCAGAGCAAGGCATTTTTGGTTGAAAAAAAAAGAGATAAAGAAGTAAAATACAGCACTATGTCATCAGTTTGTTGCTCATTTGTAGAGGTCTTTCTTGAACTATTTGGAAAAAGTATGTAAAAATAACTAAAAATTTGTTGAAAAATAAACAAGTGATTCAATTATAAATAAAGATTTCTACAGTAGAAGCATTTTCATCGCAAAAATGTGCCTTGGTTCAAAAAAGGTTGAAAAACACTGCTATAGTGTAGTGGTTCTCAACCTTTTTTCAGTGATGTACCCCCTGTGGACATTTTTTTAATTCAAGTACCCCCTAATCAGAGCAAGGTATTTTTGGTTGGGAAAAAAAGAGATAAAGACGTAAAATACAGCACTATGTCATCAGTTTGTTGCTCATTTGTAGAGGTCTTTCTTGAACTATTTGGGAAAAAAAGATAGAAAAATAACAAAAAATGTTGTTGAAAAATAAACAAGTGATTCAATTATGAATAAAGATTTCTACAGTAGAAGCATTTTCATCGCAAAAAATGTGCCTTGGTTCAAAAAAGGTTGAAAAACACTGCTATAGTGCAGTGGTTCTCAACCTTTTTTCAGTGATGTACCCCCTGTGGACATTTTTTTAATTCAAGTACCCCCTAATCAGAGCAAGGCATTTTTGGTTGAAAAAAAAGGGATAAAGAAGTAAAATACAGCACTATGTCATCAGTTTCTTGCTCATTTGTGGTGGTCTTTCTTGAACTATTTGGAAAAAAAAGATAGAAAAATAACAAAAATTGTGTTGAAAAATAAACAAGCGATTCAATTATAAAGAAAGATTTCTACACATCAACTTAAAGTGCCCTCTTTGGGGATTGTAATAGAAATCCATCTGGATTCATCAACTTCATTCTTCACAAAAAAAAGAATATTTCAAACATAAACAATATTTATGGAACATGTCCACAAAAAATCTAGCTGTCAACACTGAATATTGCATTGTTGCATTTCTTTTCACACTTTATGAACTTACATTCATATTTTCTTGAAGTATTATTCAATAAATATGTTTATAAAGGATTTTTGAATTGTTGCTATTTTTTTAGAATATTTTTAAAAAATCTCACGTACCCCTTGGCATATCTTCAAGTACCCCCAGGGGTACGCGTACCCCCATTTGAGAACCACTGCTCTAGTGGACACATTAAGAACAGCAGTTTCTTTCATTAAAAAATTTCGGCTCTTTTTTATACTGTAGCAAACTCATCCCGCCGGCCGGATAAAACCTAAACCGAACTACGGGTCGTATGTTTGACACAATACTGGTTTACAGTTGGGCTTCACGGTGGAAGAGGGGTTAATGCGTCTGCCTCACAATACGAAGGTCCTGGGTTCAAATCCAGACTCGGGATCTTTCTGTGTGGAGTTTGCATGTTCTCCCCGTGAATGCGTGGGTTCCCTCCGGGTACTCCGGCTTCCTCCCACTTCCAAAGACATGCACCTGGGATAGGTTGATTGGCAACACTAAATTGGCCCTAGTGTGTGAATGTGAGTGTGAATGTTGTCTGTCTATCTGTGTTGGCCCTGCGATGAGGTGGCGACTTGTCCAGGGTGTACCCCGCCTTCCGCCCGATTGTAGCTGAGATAGGCGCCAGCGACCCCAAAAGGGAATAAGCGGTAGGAAATGGATGGATGGTTTACAGTTCTTTACGCATAAACATTGACTTTTACATCATCGACATTTCATGTTAAGTTTGTGCATCCCCCCCCCCCCCCCCCCCCCCCCTTTGTTTTTAAGTGACATCATCATCCTGGTGGAGGTCGTTGGCGTCTCATGATGACCCCACGCGAGCAGCTGAGGAAGATGACGGCGCTGGGCGAGCAGGGGGCGCTGGACGAGAAGCACTGGTACCGGCTGGTGAACAGCATGTCAGCAAGCGGTGAGGATGGAGAGAAGGAAGGAAGGGAGGGAGGGAGGATGGTGTGCCTCTTAAAGGCCTACTGAAAGCCACTACTAGCGACCACGCAGTCTGATAGTTTATATATCAATGATGAAATATTAACATTGCAACACATGCCAATACGGCCTTTTTAGTTTACTAAATTGCAATTTTAGATTTCTCGCGGAGTTTCTTGTTGAAAACGTCGCGGAATGATGACGTGTGTTTGTGACGTCTCGGGTTGTTGTGGACATATTAGCCCAGCACCACACATGGCTAATATGTCTTTTCATCGCAAAATTACACGGTAATTTGGACATCTGTGTCGCTAAATCTTTTGCAATGTGTTCAATTAATAATGGAGACGTCAAAGAAGAATGCTGTTGGTGGAAAGCGGTGGATTGCAGCTGCCTTCAGCACCGAGACACAGCCGGTGTTTCTTTGTTGTGAAGCTTTAACACAGAGCGGTCAAGCGAACGTGTTTCTCTACGTCAACCAGCAAGTTTTTTGGATGGGAAAATTGTGAAATTAAGTCGGCTCTTACCGGAGACATCAGTGGATTATGGGACCTCCTCCTGTAGCTGTCAAAAAGGCAGCTGTGATCTGGGCTCCTCGGCTGCTCTGAGAGACACTGGCGTTCACCGCAGCCGTCCGACTTTGAAGTATGACTTTACAATCTCACTAAAACACTATTAAAACAATAAGAAGATAAGGGATCTTCCAGAATTATCCTAGTAAATGTGTCTAATTACATCTGAAAAGGTCCCACTGGAGCCGTCGCCTTTTCTTTATTTTTTGTGTTTCACTCTAACTTTCCTCATCAACGAGTCTTTCATCCTCGCTCAAATTAATGGGGAAATTGTCGCTTTCTCGGTCCGAATAGCTCTTGCTGCTGGAGGCTATGATTATAAACAATGTGCGGATGTGAGGAGCTCCACAACCGGTGACGTCACGCGCACATCGTCTGCTACTTCCGGTACAGGCAAGGCTTTTTTATTAGCGACCACAAGTTGCGAACGTTATCGTGGATGTTCTCTACTAAATCCTTTCAGCAAAAATATGGCAATATCGCGAAATGATCAAGTATGACACATAAAATGGAGCTGCTATCCCCGTTTAAATAAGAAAATCTCATTTCAGTAGGCCTTTAAGGCTCAAGCTGTTTGTTTACATGCCTTTTTTTATTTCTCTTTGCTATTTGGGCTTATTGGACCCTAATTAGAATAAAAACTAAGAATCATCTTTTGATATGATGTACTTAGTCCATAAGTACACAAACGTGTACGTCATGTTTAGTGACATGCCAATTATTGTTTTTACACTTTTTTTCCCAAATTCCATTGTAAGTTGTACTCTTCTGACACCACCAGATGGCAGTATAAGTGTCCACATAAGTGGCCATAAGACCCCAATTCAGTAGTGTATACAATTTTGGAAATAAGAGCTAAAAGGTGCTGTCCACGCATGTGGCCATTAAGCCTTGAGAGTTAATGGCTTCCTGCATGGTGGTATTGGCGTGTGTGTGCAGCAGAGCTGAGGCAGAGGCAGGAGATGATCATGAGGAACCAGATGGCCATGGCCCCGCAGATCCTCGCCCAGGGCCAGCAGAGGTTGCAGGGGGTTCCGGCTCAGTTTGAACCGCGATTCATGGAAAGGTTTGTTTGTTTTTAAGAGTTGGATGAACAAAATGTTGGGTTTTTTTGTCACTGAAACAAGCTGATTTATTTTTTTCAGGGAGTTGGTCCCGCCTGCTGACATTGTGGCCCCTGATGCCAGGCAGATGCACATGGGACCTCACATGGGCCCCCCTCTTGCATCACACGCTGCGATGCTCCCAGGAAGAACCTTCTCAGGAGCAGGTAAACACACACACACACACATACACATACACGCACGCACGCACGCACACACACACACACACACACACACACACACACACACACACACACACACACACACACGGTTTACACTGCAAAAAGTCAGTGTTCGAAAACAAGAAAAACAAAAATACATAAATGAGGCGTATTTTATTTGAACTAAGCAAAATTATCTGCCAATAGAACAAGGGAAAAAAATACAAAAATTAGGGGTATTTTACTTGAACTAAGCAAAACTACCTGCTAATAGAACAAGAAAAAAATACAAAAATGAAGCGTATTTTATTTGAACTGAGCAAAATTATCTGCTAATACAACAAGAAAAAAATAATAGAAAAATTAGGAGTATTTTACTTGAACTAAGCAGAATTACCTGCCAATAGAACAAGAAAAAAATACAAAAATTTGGGGTATTTTTTTTAATTCAAGCAAAATTATCTGCTAATAGAACAAGAAAAAAAAATACAACAATTATGAGTATTTTATTTGAACCAAGCAAAATTATCTGCCAATAGAACAAGAAAAAAATAATACAACAATTAGTAGTATTTTACTTGAACTAAGCAGAATTACCTGACAATAGAACAAGAAAAAAATACAAAAATTTGGGGTATTTTATTTGGACTAAGCAAAATTATCTACCAATAGAACAAAAAATACAAAAATTAGGGCTATTTCACATGAACTAAGCAAACTCATCTGCCAATAGAACAAGAAAAAAAATACAAAAATTAGGAGTATTTTACTTGAACTAAGCAAAATTATCTGCCAATAGAACAAGAAAAAAAATACAAAAATTAGGGGTATTTTACTTGAACTAAGCAAAACTACCTGCTAATAGAACAAGAAAAAAATACAAAAATGAGGCGTATATTATTTGAACTAAGCAAAATTATCTGCCAATAGAACCAGAAAAAAATAATACAAAAATTGGGAGTATTTTACTTGAACTAAGCAGAATTACCTGCCAATAAAACAAGAAAAAAATACAAACATTTGGGGTATTTTATTTAAATCAAGCAAAATTATCTGCCAATAGAACAATTAAAAAAAAAAAAAAATTGGAGTATTTTACTTGAATTAAGCAAAATTATCTGCCAATAGAACAAGAAACAAATACAAAAATTAGGAGTATTTTACTTGAACTAAGCAAAATTATATACCAATAAAACAAAAAAAATACAAAAATTTGGGGTATTTCACTTGAACTAAGCAAAATTATCTACCAATAGAAAAAAAAATACAAAAATTAGGAGTATTTTATTTGAAATAAGCAAAATCATCTGCCAATAGAACAAGAAAAAAAATACAAAAATTAGGGGTGTTTCACTTGAACTAAGCAAAATTATCTGCCAATAGAACAAGAAAAAATATATAAAAATTAGGAGTATTTTACTTTAACTAAGCAAAGTTATATACCGAAAGAACAAAAAAAATACAAAAATTAGGGGTATTTCACTTGAACTAAGCAAAATTATCTACCAATAGAACAAAAAAATACAAAAATTAGGGGTATTTTAATTGAACTAGGCAAAACTACCTGTCAATAGAACAAGAAAAAAAGCACAAAAATTAGGAGTATTTTCCTTGAACTAAACAAAATTATCTACCAATAGAACAAAAAAATACAAAAATTAGGGGTATTTTACGTGAACTAGGCAAAACTACCTGCTAATAGAACAAGAAAAAAATACAAAAATGAGGCATATTTTATTTGAACTAAGCAGAATTACCTGACAATAGAACAAAAAAAAATACAAATATTTGGGGTATTTTATTTGAATTAAGCAAAATTATCTGCCAATAGAACAAGAAAAAAGATTTTAAAAAATTGGAGTACTTTACTCGAACTAAGCAAAATTATCTACCAATAGAACAAAAAAAATACAAAAATTAGGAGTATTTTATTTGAAATAAGCAAAATTATCTACCAATAGAACAAAAAAAATACAAAAATTAGGGGTGTTTCACTTGAACTAAGCAAAATTATCTGCCAATAGAACAAGAAAAAATATATAAAAATTAGGAGTATTTTACTTTAACTAAGCAAAGTTATATACCGAAAGAACAAAAAAAATACAAAAATTAGGGGTATTTCACTTGAACTAAGCAAAATTATCTACCAATAGAACAAAAAAATACAAAAATTAGGGGTATTTTAATTGAACTAGGCAAAACTACCTGTCAATAGAACAAGAAAAAAAGCACAAAAATTAGGAGTATTTTCCTTGAACTAAACAAAATTATCTACCAATAGAACAAAAAAATACAAAAATTAGGGGTATTTTACGTGAACTAGGCAAAACTACCTGCTAATAGAACAAGAAAAAAATACAAAAATGAGGCATATTTTATTTGAACTAAGCAGAATTACCTGACAATAGAACAAAAAAAAATACAAATATTTGGGGTATTTTATTTGAATTAAGCAAAATTATCTGCCAATAGAACAAGAAAAAAGATTTTAAAAAATTGGAGTACTTTACTCGAACTAAGCAAAATTATCTACCAATAGAACAAAAAAAATACAAAAATTAGGAGTATTTTATTTGAAATAAGCAAAATTATCTACCAATAGAACAAAAAAAATACAAAAATTAGGGGTGTTTCACTTGAACTAAGCAAAATTATCTGCCAATAGAACAAGAAAAAATATATAAAAATTAGGAGTATTTCAATTGGACTAAGCAAAATTATCTGCCAATAGAAAAAGAAAAAAATACGAAAATTATGAGTATTTTACTTGAACTAAGCAAAATTATCTGCCAATAGAACAAGAAAAAAAAATACAAAAATTAGGAGTATTTTATTTGAACTAAGCAAAATTATCTACCAATAGAACATAAAAAATACAAAAATTAGTGGTATTTTACTTGAACTAAGCAAAATTATCTGCCAATAGAACAAGAAAACAAATACAAAAATTGGGAGTATTTCACTTGAACTAAGCAAAATGATCTGCCAATAGAACAAGAAAAAAATACAAAAATTAGGAGTATTTTACTTGAACTAAGCAAAATTATCTACCAATAGAACAAAAAATACAAATATTAAGAGTATTTTATTTGAACTAAGCAAAATTATCTACAATACAAAAATTAGGGGTATTTCACTTGAACTAAGCAAAATTATCTGCCAATAGAACAAGAAAATACAAAAAATAGGAGTATTTTACTTGAACTAAGCAAAATTATCTGCCAATAGAACAAGAAAAAAATACAAAAATTAGGAGTATTTTACTTCAACTAAGCAAAATTATCTGACAATAGAACAAGGAAAACATAAATTATAATACACATTAAGTTGATAAAACACATTAAGTAGATGTGTCAAACATAGTGTCCACCTTAGTGACCGTGTGAGCAGCTTTGATTGCTCCAAAGCCACTTTTTAACTTCAATTGTGAATGAAGAGTCATCTGTTAGACTTCTCAAGTTTTTTGTGATATCGTTTCATTCCTTTATGGCTTTAAATGAAAAGGCTGATTGTGCAAAAGATGTTTTACATCTGGGTACGCTACACTGCCCCCTGGTGGAGGCTCGTGTGTTTCTAGTTGTCACAGCAGATGGAAACTGTTACTGTTGCTTGTTACTCTCGGGGTCTTATAGCCTCTCAGGCAAATCATATTGTCTAAAATTGTATTTTTCCATCGACAACATGACATCATCGAGCCAAGTGCGTGCTCTTTCAGTCAGTCAAGTACGTAGTTGTAATATAGAAGAATTCATCTGAATGTGCATGAACTATTTCTGTTCAAAATAGTTAAAAATGTCACATGTTAAATGTTTAAATATGAACTGTCACTTTACTGTGCTGTACCAACTCTACTTCTATATAAGTACGTGACTTCTATTGTTTCATTGATAAAAAAACAGCAAAGTCAATTTGACGGTTGTCTGTTTTAATTATGAGACACAATTGTGTCAAAGTCATGATTTTTCATGCTTGAAATAAGAAATGATTACTTCAACCTCTAAAGCAGGTGTGTCAAACTAATTTTAGATCGGGGGCCGCATGTGAAAAATCTATTCCAAGTGGGCCGAACTGGTAAAAACACGGCACGATAACTTCAAAATAAAGACAACTTCGGATTGTTTTCTTTGTTTAAAAATAGAACAAGCACATTCTGAAAAATGTACAAATCATGATGTTGTTAATATTTTTTCTTTATTTGTCATTATTTACATTTTCTGAATAAATGATATAATAATTTTCATCAGTTAACTTATTGGTGTTAATTTTCAATTATATAAGATAAAATTATATCAAATTCAAATTACAGTATGTTATTTATGTAGTTTGATCATTTTCCTCGACTGATGTACTAAACATCATGTGGTTTATTTTGTAAATATGTAGCATCATCTACAAAGATACAAAGAATTACTCTTGCGACATCCAGAGGACTCTTTTAGAACAACTGTTTCTCTCATTCAAAAAAATTCAAGTTAATTTTTATACTTAGCAAACTCATCCCGCGTGCCGGATAAAACCTGACCGCGGGCCTGATCCGACCCCCGGGCCGTATGTTTGACACCCCTGCTCTAAAGGCTTAGTGGCCACATGCGTGGACAGCACCTTTTAGCTCTTATTTCCAAAATTGTGTACACTACTGAATTGGGGTCTTATGGCCACTTATGTGGACACTTATACTGCCATCTGGTGGTGTCAGAAGAGTATAACATACAATGGAATTTGGAGAAAAAAAGGGTACAAATAAGAATTAGCATGTCACTAAACATGAAGTACACGTGTGTACTTATGGACTAAGTACATCATATCAAAAGATGTAAACAAACAGCTTGGGCCTTAAGAGGTTAAAAAAGTAGTTTTATACTTGAGTGTTGACACAGCTTTGAAACAGTTGATATTCTAGTTCTAAGCATGTTTTACTCAATATAGGTCATCACATCTCAGCAACAAGCTGTAATATCTTACTGACATCATTTAGGACCAAAACCCTTAAAACAAGTAAAACACTCTAACGTAAAATCTGCTTAGTGAGAAAAATGATCTTATCAGATAGAAAATAAGCAAATATCACCCTTATTTGAGATATTTCATCTTACTTCGATTTCACATTTTGCAGTAAGGTGTAGTGATGTTGGAGGTGTGCGTCATGTTTGTCTTCTCTCCTCCTCAGCCGGCTATGGCTTTCTGCCCTCGGAGCCCATGGAGACGGTTGCCCGGCGACAGGAGCTCATTCACAAGCAAAACATGGCCAGGTGGGTGCGTCATCAGCAACAAAAGACACGCAACTAAAAATGGCAGCCCTACAAAAGCCATACAAAAAATTAAAAAAACATAAAAATAAATAAAAAACCAGAACTTTCTTTGCACTTTAAGCAAATCAATATTTTAGAAATATCAATCAATCAATCAATGTTTACTTATATATCCCTAAATCACGAGTGTCTCAAAGGGCTGCACAAGCCACAACTACATCCTCGGTTCAGATCCCACATCAGGGCAAGGAAAAACTCGACCCAATGGGATGACAATGAGAAACCTTGGAGGGGACCGCAGATGTGGGACACATAATAGTGAGAGTCCAGTCCATAGTGGATCCAACATAATAGTGAGAGTCCAGTCCATAGTGGATCTAACATAATAGTGAGAGTCCAGTCCATAGTGGATCTAACATAATAGTGTGAGAGTCCAGTCCATAGTTGATCTAACATAATAGTGAGAGTCCAGTCCATAGTGGATCTAACATAATAGTGAGAGTCCAGTCCATAGTGGATCTAACATAATAGTGTGAGAGTCCAGTCCATAGTCGATCTAACATAATAGTGAGAGTCCAGTCCATAGTGGATCTATAGTATGAGAGTCCAGTACATAGTGGATCTAACATAATAGTGAGAGTCCAGTCCATAGTGGATCTAACATAATAGTGAGAGTCCAGTCCATAGTGGATCTAACATAATAGTGTGAGAGTCCAGTCCATAGTGGATCTAACATAATAGTGAGAGTCCAGTCCATAGTGGATCTAACATAATAGTGAGAGTCCAGTCCATAGTGGATCTAACATAATAGTGTGAGAGTCCAGTCCATAGTTGATCTAACATAATAGTGAGAGTCCAGTCCATAGTGGATCTATAGTATGAGAGTCCAGTACATAGTGGATCTAACATAATAGTGTGAGAGTCCAGTCCATAGTGGATCTAACATAACAGTTGGAGTCCAGTCCATAGTGGAACTAGTATAACAGTGAAAGTCCAGTCTATAGTGGATCTAACATAATAGTGGGAGTCCAGTCCATAGTGGATCTAACATAATAGTGAGAGTGCAATCCATAGTGGATCTAACATAATAGTGAGAGTCCAGTCCATAGTGGATCTAACATAATAGTTTGAGAGTCCAGTCCATAGTGGATCTAACATAATAGTGAGAGTCCAGTCCATAGTGGATCTAACATAACAGTTGGAGTCCAGTCCATAGTGGATCTAGCATAACAGTGAAATTCCAGTCTATAGTGGATCCAACATAATAGTGAGAGTCCAGTCCATAGTGGATCTAACATAATAGTGAGAGTCCAGTCCATAGTGGATCTAACATAATAGTGAGAGAGTCCAGTCCATAGTGGGCCTAACATAATAGTGTGAGAGTCCAGTCCATAGTGGGCCTAACATAATAGTGTGAGAGTCCAGTCCATAGTGGATCTAAAATAATAGTGAGAGTCCAGTCCATAGTGGATCTAAAATAATAGTGTGGGAGTCCAGTCCATAGTGGATCTAACATAATATTGTGAGAGTCCAGTCCATAGTGGATCTAAAATAATAGTGGTGGAGTCCAGTCCATAGTGGATCTAACATAATATTGTGAGAGTCCAGTCCATAGTGGATCTAAAATAATAGTGTGGGAGTCCAGTCCATAGTGGATCTAACATAATATTGTGAGAGTCCAGTCCATAGTGGATCTAACATAATAGTGTGAGAGTCCAGTCCTTAGTGGATCTAACATAATATTGTGAGAGTCCAGTCCATAGTGGATCTAACATAATATTGTGAGAGTCCAGTCCATAGTGGATCTAACATAATAGTGACAGTCCAGTCCATAGTGGGGCCAGCAGGAGATCATCTTGAGTGGAGACAGGTCAGCAGCACAGAGATGTCCCCAACAGTTGCACAGATGAGTGGTCCACCCCGGGTCCCGACTTTGGACGTCTGTGGCCACCGAACCTGTGCCCCTCCCTCCATCCACGAAGGAGAGGGGGGCATAACAGAAAAGAAACGGCAGATCAACTGGTCTAAAAAGGGGGGTCTATTTAAAGGCTAGAGTATACAAATGAGTTTTAAGATGGGACTTAAATGCTTCTACTGAGGTCGCATCTCTAACTTATAAGACTTAAACTGAGAATTACAAACCATATTAGTTGCATGTTTCAAAGATTTGACAACATGGGGACGGCGTGGCGCCGTTGGGAGAGTGGCCGTGACAGCAGCCGCCTCAGGGTTCCTGGTTCAATCCCCACCTTCTACCATCCTTGTCACGTCCGTTGTGTCCTTGAGCGAGACACTTCCCCCTTGCTCCTGATGGGTGCTGGTTAGCGCCTTGCATGGCAGCTCCCTCCATCAGTGTGTGAATGTGTGTGTAAATGTGGAAGTAGTGTCAAAGCGCTTTGAGTACCTTGAAGGTAGAAAAGCGCTATACAAGTTTAACCCATTTACCATCCTAAAGGCTCCATTGTAAGCAGAATTCTGGATTTTTTTCAACGCAAAAAAATGTGGCTTGGCTCAAAAAAGATTGAAAAACACCCATTAACGCAAACAAAATGACTTGAAGATAATAAAAAATGGAAAAAAAAAGGATAAAATCCAAACATGGCTGCTCGATTTTAAAGGTGAATTTATACTTATGTTCAGGATGGAGATGAACGCCATCCTGCACCAGAAAGAGCTGGAGAACGCCCACCAAAAGGGTCTGATGGGCATGGAGACACCCATGTCCTACCCGTCCAACCCCATGGCCTTCAGAGCACGCCAGCGCATGCCCGAGGGCCACGACGTCTTCGTCCACCGCCCCACCCTGGAAGACCTCCACTCCGGCAGCATCCTGATGGCGGCCAGCCCGTACCCGCCCCTCGGCACGCTGCACCGGGAGCGGGGGCGCCGGGTGGGCAGGAGGCCCGCGGCTCACAAAAGCGCCGACAACACCGCCGCCGCCGCCGCCGGCAACACCAAGGGCCCCGCTGAGGACAAGAGTGTGGAGCAGAGCCCGGGGGCCGCGTCCGGGGGGGAAGACAAGGAGGTGGAGGCGAAGGGCGACGCCGGAGACGAGGGCGCCCCCAGCAAGGTGCTTCATCATCATCATCATCACCATCAGGCTAAAGTAGACTCCGACATGGCTGAAGGCTGCAGGAAGAGCTACAAAGAAGGGGAGGCGGGGCTTCCTAAGACCTGCGTCGGCGCCACAGACCGATGCCAGGACGTGGGCGGCGGCGGAGGCAGCGACAAGGACAGTGGAACCTTCCAGGACAAGTTCATGTACCCGTCAGCTGGCATGCCTTACATGTTCCCTGTCATGCCGCCACCTGGTACCTTTATATCTCAACCCTCGCTTTGTTCCTTTCGCCACACGTTTCACGCAACTTTTCCGTCTTCAGGTCCGCCGGGTCTGTTTCTCAACGGCAATGAGGCGTCGGAGGACATCAGGAAGTGGAGCGTTAACGACGTGTACAACTTCATCAACAGCATCCCCTCGTGTTCCGAATACTCTCAGGTGGGCGCCGCCCCTTCTTTCTTTTTCTCTCCGCCGGCGTTTGTCACGCCGCTCACCTGAGCTCCTTTGACTGTGCAGACCTTTAGGGATCACATGATCGACGGCGAGACGCTGCCCCTTCTGTCGGAGGAACACCTGCTGGACACGCTGGGCCTCAAGCTGGGGCCCGCCCTCAAGATACGCTCACAGGTAAATTACACCCAATTTCACCAAAATAGGATTTAATCAAACATTAAAATATTCAGTATTTTTTTTATTTATTTCCATGCTGATTTTTTTCCTAAAATGGATGTTTTCATGTTCAATTTTAATATTTTTATTAAAATTCCTTCAACCATCCATCCATCCTCTTCCGCTTATCCGAGGCCGGGTCGCGGGGGCAGCAGCCTAAGCAGGGAAGCCCAGACTTCCCTTCTGGGAAATAATTTTAGCACATTTAAGCACCGCCAGGAGAAAAAACTCTTCAAAAAAATAAGTCTTCAGCTTGTATGAATTTGTTCTAATAATAATAATGATAATAATACATTTTATTTGTAAAAAGAATAGAGTTTTATAAGTCATTATTACAGTGAACAGGTTTAAAGAACAACAAAATTGGAGAATTTGCATACACAATAATTTAATACTCTAAATAGTAAAAAAGAAGATATGGATCTATATATATATGTATGTATCAACATACATGCCCATATATATATATATATATATATATATATATATACTGTATATATATATATATATACATGTATATATATATATATATATATATATATATATATATATATAACATTATTGCACATTATTGGGCCTCAAGCAGGGGCCCGCCCTCAAGATACACTCACAGGTAAATTACGTACAATTTCACCAAAATAGGAGTTAATCAAATAAAACATAAAAATATTCAGTAATTTTCTTCTTTTTTTTTCTTTTTTTGATGTCCATGATGATTTTTTTTCCTAAAATGGATGTTTTCATGTTCAATTTTAATATTTTTATTAAAATTCCTTCATACATCCATCCATCTTCTTCCGCTTATCCAAGGTCGGGTCGCGGGGGCAGCAGCCTAAGCAGGGAAGCCCAGACTTCCCTCCTGGGAAATAATTTTAGCACATTTAAGTACCGCCAGGAGAAAAAAACTCTTCAAAAAAAAAAAGTCTTCAGCATGTATGAATTTGTCCTAATAATAATAAAAATAACAATAATAATAGATTTTATTTGTAAAAAGAATAGAGTTTTATTTGTCATTATTACAGTGAACAGGCTCAAAGAAAAACAAAATTGGAGCAGATCCCCTAAGGTGCATACACAATAATATTGTAATATAAGTAGTTTAAAAAAATAAAAATAAAAAAGAAGATATGTATCTATATACATGTATTTATCCACACACATATACATATACACAAATAACATTGCTGCACATTATTGGGCCTCAAGCAGAGGCCCGCCCTCAAGATACACTCACAGGTAAATTACGTACAATTTCACCAAAATAGGAGTTAATCAAATAAAACATAAAAATATTCAGTAATTTTTTTATTTTATTTTTTTTTATGTCAATGATGATTTTTTCCTAAAATTGATGTTTTCATGTTCAATTTTAATACTTTTATTAAAATTCCTTCATCCATCCATCACTCTTTTTCCGCTTATCCGAGGTCGGGTCGCGGGGGCAGCAGCCTAAGCAGGGAAGCCCAGACTTCCCTCCTGGGAAATAATTTTAGCACATTTAAGCACCGCCAGGAGAAAAAACTCTTCAAAAAAAAAAAGTTTTCAGCGTGTATGAATTTTTTCTAATAATAATAATAATAATAATAATAATAGATTTTATTTATAAAAAGAATATAGTTTTATTAGTCATTATTACAGTGTACAGGTTCAAAGAACAACAAAATTGGAGCAGATCCCCTAAAGTGCATACACAATAATTTAGTAATATAAATAGTGAAAAAAAAGATAAAAATAGAAGATATGTATGTATATACAGTATATGTATGTATCCACACACATGCCCATATATATATATATATATATATATATATATATAACATTATTGCACATTATTGGGCCTCAAGCTGGGGCCCGCCCTCAAGATACACTCACAGGTAAATTACATTCAATCTCACCCACCTGAATAACTCCAATAAAATAGGATTCAATCAAATAAAACATTAAAATAATCAGTAAAAAATATTTTAATTTTTTACTGATTATTTTAAGGTTTTATCCCAAAACAAATATTTTTGGGGGATGGTTTTCCTAGAATAGATGTTTTCATGTTCAATTTTAATATTTTTATTCAAATTCCTTCATTAATCAAACTGGGAAATAATTTTAGCCCATTTAAGCACCGCCAGGACAAAAAACCCTTAAAAAAAAGTATTTTGAGTGTATGAATTTGTTCTAATAATAATAATAGTAACTATTGATTTTATTTGTAAAAAAGAAAATAATTTTATTTGTCATTATTACAGTGAACAGGTTCAAAGAACAACAGAATTGGATCAGATCCCCTAAGGTGCATACACAATAATTTTGTAATATAAATAGTAAAAAAAAAGATAAAAATAAGATATGTATCTTTATATATGTATGTATATATCCACATACATGCACATATCCATACATATACACATATAACATTATTGCACATTATTGGGCCTCAAGCTGGGGCCCGCCCTCAAGATACACTCACAGGTAAATTACATCCAATCTCACCAACCCGAATAACTCCAATAAAATAGGATTCAATCAAATAAAACACTAAAATATTCAGTAAAAAAGGCTCGAGTTGTTAGTTTTTCTCCCACAAACATTTGTTTCAGCCATGCCTTCTTCTTGGTAACCAAGATGCCAAAACGATGCCAAAATAATGCCGTCAGAACTAATAAAATAAGAAAAACAGAACGTACAAGTAGTCTGACATCAAATAAAAGAAAACGCATAGATTTCACATACATTATCAGAAAGAATGGAATCATACCTCATTGGCCTCACAAACTCCGAGGGGAATAAAGTTTATTCCCTTTATTTCTTCACATATTAATTGTCCCCCCAACAATGTGACCGAACCTCTATTAAACAAGACAAGAAGCAAGGAATCTAACAGAGACAGAATTCAATTTGGCTCAATTTAGGTGAAACGTGTAGACCTGTACCCTTGTACAGTGTCCCACCATGCTCTGACGAAAGATTGTACGCCTCCTCTTTTTTATTTGGACTTTCCCTGATGACACAGCTGTTTCTAAAGGAAGGAGGTCGTAAACAGCCATCGCCTTTGGTTACAAAACAGTTCAAAGAAAAGGTGCCTGGAGAGGAGTCAGGTCTTGCTTCCTCTCCGCTTTGTAGATTTCGGGGTCAAGACAAAATCTTCCTGTGGATTACAATACATCAAAGAAAACCACACCTTCATGTCGCTTCCCATCCTACACAGTAGAGTTTTACAAGCCTTTTACTTGGTAGGATCTAAGACGGCTGTTGTCCTCTCGCCGGGAAATCGTGGCAACACGAAGTTTTGTGATAACTTAGATACAATAATTCTGACAAAACCGGAACAAGAAATAAGTTCCCCTCCAATTTGCATGGGTTTTGTAACAAAAATAAAGTTAACATTTACTTGTATGGATTAACCAAAGGAAATACATTTTAAATCACATTATATCTAAATATGAACTCATTTTTATAATTGTATTTATTTATCCTAACCAACTAGGAAATTATATAACTGTCAGGTTCAAACACCAAACTATCTATTACACAAGACAAGAAGAAGGAATCAGGCAGAGACAGAGTTGAATTTTGCTCATGAGGAGACATATAGTGGGCTGTGCACTCAGTTACAGTTTCACCCTACGCTCTAAGGTACAGTCCCATGTGCTCCTTTATTTATTTGGGAGTTCCCTAGTTAACATCACTGAGGCTGCTTCTGAAGGGAGGGGTAATGCAAGCAGCCCCAGTAGACACAATACATGCTTATTCAGAATGGAAATGTGCTGACACTCGTGATTTCACCCTGTCTCGGTTTTATCTGCGTTGAGTTGAGGTACTCGATGTCTGTCCTTGGCTGTCAGCAGGCAGGGTCTGGAAACAAACTGCTGATAGGAGACAACTCGCAATGGAAGATTACAAGTTGTCTGCCTTTGCACAGATAGAAAAGTACACTTCAGCACAATTGATAATAACTATAGCAACAGCCTTTAAGCATTATATAACTTACACGTAATTATTCTAACAATAACATATACACAATGTGATTCTGTCAGCAGCTGCAAGCGTCCTGTTAGCATGCGTAAAAGCCACTACTACCGACCACGCAGTCTGATAGTTTATACATCAATGATGAAATATTAACATTGCAACACATGCCGATACGGCCGGTTTACTTTACTAAATTGCAATTTTAAATTTTGCGCAGAAGTATCATGCTAAAAGGTCATGGTACGATGGCGCGTGCGCGTGACGTCACGCGTTGTAGAGGACATTTTGGTCCAGCACCGTTAACAGCTATAAGTCGTCTCTTTACATCGCATAATTCCACAGTATTATGGACATCTGTGTTGCTGAATCTTTTGCAATTTGTTCAATTAATAATGGAGACGTCAAAGAAGAAAGATGTAGGTGGGAAGCGGTGTATTGCGACCGCCTTTAGCAACACAAACACAGCTGGTGTTTCCTTGTTTACATTCCCGAAAGATGACGGTGAAGCTTTACTATGGAACAGAGCGGTCAACCGAACATGGTTCCCTACCACATGTCAACCGGCAGGTTTCGGTGAGAAAATTGTGGTAATAAGTCGGCTCTTACCGTAGACAGGAATGGTAAATGGGTCGTACTGGTATAGCGCTCTTCTACCCCTTTTTAAGGAGCCCAAAGCGCTTTGACAGTATTTCCACATTCGCCCATTCACACACACATTCACACACTGACGGCGGGAGCTGCCATGCAAGGCCCTCACCAGGACCCATCAGGAGCAAGGGTGAAGTGTCTTGCCCAAGGACACAACGGATGTGACTAGGATGGTAGAAGGTGGGGATTGAACCAACAACCCTCAGATTGCTGGCACAGCCACTCTACCAACTTCGCCACACCGAGAGGAGAGTTTGCGTCGTTCCTCCTGCACCTGTCAAAGACGCAGCTGCGGACTCTCTTGCCTCCTCCCTCTGGCCGCCCCCGACTGTCGGATGCTTCCACCGTGGCGGAGGGGAAAAAAATTAAAATCTCAGCCCGGCCCCAACGGCTGCCTTCGCCTCGTCGAGAAACGTGGCTTCCCTCGGAGACACTGGCGGTCACCACACCCGTGGCCACACCCCTCCGACTTTCAGGTTGTACAGGTACAACCATATACGGGACTCTCGCTGCTGTGTTGGATCCGCTTTGGACTGGAGTCTTGCGACTGTGTTGGATCCATTGTGGATTGAACTTTCACAGTATCATGTTAGACCCGCTCGACATCCATTGCTTTCCTCCTCTCCAAGGTTCTCATAGTCATCATTGTCACCGACGTCCCACTGGGTGTGAGTTTTCCTTGCCCTTATGTGGGCCTACCGAGGATGTCGTAGTGGTTTGTGCAGCCCTTTGAGACACGAGTGATTTAGGGCTATGTAAGTAAACATTGATTGATTGATATAATCTCACTAAAACACTAGTAACACAATAAGCAGATAAGGGATTTTCCAGAATTATCCTAGTAAATTTGTCTAATAACATCTGAATCGCTCTGCCGTCTAGTTTTTTTTTTTTTGTTTTTTGTTTTTTCTAGTCCTTCACTCTCACTTTCCTCATCCACGAATCTTTCATCCTCGCTCAAATTAATGGGGAAATCGTCGCTTTCTCGGTCCGAATCGCTCTCGCTGCTGGTGGCCATGATTGTAAACAATGTGCGGATGTGAGGAGCTCCACAACCCGTGACGTCACGCGCACATCGTCTGCTACTTCCGGTACAGGCAAGGCTTTTTTTATTAGAGACCAAAAGTTGCGAACTTTATCGTGGATGTTCTCTACTAAATCCTTTCAGCAAAAATATGACAATATCGCGAAATGGTCAAGAATGACACATTGAATGGACCTGCTATCCCCGTTTGAATAAGAAAATCTCATTTCAGTAGGCCTTTAACTCTGGCACTTGGTTGTGTAAAGAATAAAATGAAGGGCTGAGGGCACACATTCTTAAAGTGTGCCAGTTGAAGAGTGTGACAATTAAGTAAATGTTAATGCAACCAAAATAAAGTTGTGAATAATTGAACCAAGTGTCTCCAAACAATAGGTGTCCCGGCGCATGGGCAGCATGCTGTACATGATAAACCTCCCGCTCCCTGCCGCCGCCCTGCAGACGGCCCCCGACAAGCCCGGCGACCACTCGTCCGAGATGGGCTCCCCCGTCAACTGCAACAGCGAGGAGATGATGGCGAGTCCTTCAGGGGACGTCCTAAAAGCTAGCGAGCACCTTCACGAGACGGACAACAATTCACCTCTCTCGGCAAGCATGGAGGCAGCGGCACCTGTCGCCCAATGAACAATGTACACTAACTCCATGTTGTTGTACTCTTTGTACATGCACAGGTATTCTTATTGGTTTGAGGAATGGAAACTGTTAATAAATACAGTAAAATGAGGTTAGGTTCTTACACTGTAATGCACCTCTCAATATAAAAATGTATTATCGGACCAAGCTTTCTGCTTCGGCGCTCCCAGTCTGTGGAATGCTCTCCCTGACCCCCTGAGGGCACCACAGACTGTGGATGCTTTTTAAAAAGGCTTAAAAACCCTTCTTTTTTTTTTTTAAAAAGCAATGTTTTAGATTCATGCGTGCTAGTTCTGGCTATTAGGCTGTTCTACTTTTTATTTTTATTTATTTGTTTTGTTATTTTTTTTAATACGCTGTAGCACTTTGAGGTTGTTTGCTCAATGTAAAGTGCTTTTTACAAATAAAATCTATTATTATTATTATTATCCTTATTATTATCACTGTTTTCACATGAATTGTATTTATTGTTATTATTTAAAGTGTAAACTGTGTTTGCATTTTCTTTTTTTTATTGTGGAAGTTGCAGCTCACCTATGAATTAAAGTGACATTAAAATAATTATTGACAAAATCAATAGTTCCTGTAATAATTATTAACTTAACTAATTGTATATGTATTTATGTTTCAATGTTATCCACTTGGGTAGCATGGCGGACCAGGGGTTAATGCGTGTGCCTCACAATACAAAGGTCCTGGGTTCGATCCTGGGTTAAGGATTTTTCTGTGGAAGTTTGCATGTTCTCCCCGTGACTGCGTGGGTTCCCTCCGGGTTCTCCGGCTTCCTCCCACCTCCAAAGACATGCACCTGGGGATAGTTTGATTGTCAACACTAAATTTAGACTAAGACTTCCTTTTATTGTCAATCAAATTTGAACTTTGCGGTAAAGATAAGAATTAAATTTTGTTCCATTAGCTCATGGTTGTGCAGGATAAAATAGCAATAAGGTGCAGATATATTTAGATAGATTTAGATAGATTTTTTTTCACAGTTTATGAACTTACATTCATATTTTGTTCAAGTATTATTCGATAAATATATTTAAAAATATTTTTGAATTGCTGCCATTTTTAGAATTAAATAAAAAGAAAATCTCACGTACCCCTTGGCATACCTTCAAGTACCCCCAGGGGTACGCGTACCCCCATTTGAGAACCATTGTACTAGTGCAGGGGTGTCCAAACTTTTTCCACTGATGGCCACACATGAAGCATAACAAAATATATGGATTCTTTTTTTTTTTTTACCTTCAGGACTCCCAGGGACCATAAAGTGTCTCCGTCATTAACATGTTAAAAATAAGTCAAATTATTATTTTCATTTTTTTATGTAACGCTTACAGTAAATCTCTATATCAACTTCAGGTTGATATAAACTTTTGAAAAAAAGGGTTTTATGCCTTTTCAGTCAAAGACAACTTTGTTTTTTATAGTAAAACTGAAATATGCAGTATTTCCCCTATTGCCCAAAACATTCAGAAAGCAATGTTTGATCTGAAGTAATTGGAGCACTAAAAATATCAATAATGCAGGTCACCATTTATTTAAATGTATTATTATTTCTGAGTAATCACAGTGAAAAAATAAATACAATCCCCCTAAATATCTTTGGGATCCAAAAGGTGCCCCACTCATAAAGTGATGCATTTTTATTATTATTTGCTTTACTTTCAACACTTAAGTTAGGAGATCAACTTCAGATATATCTGTCGATTTTACGTTTGCACTATTATTTTGTTGGTTTTATGCTCTTTTGTCAAAGAAACCACACAATATATGCACATATTTTCCACATAAAACATTATAAAGTGAAATATATTTCCTTGAATTGCCGGCGGGTATATAGTATGCACCTTCCTTGAATTACTGCCGGGTCAAACTCGCTTCGCAAAATAATTAGCGCATGCTTAGTATTACCGCCGGGTCAAACTCGTGACGTCACGAGTGACACTTCCCCTGTCATCATTTTCAAAATGGAGGAGGCTGATTTCGACGCCGGTAATTTGAAATCGCATAAAGGGAAGAAGATTAAGAGCTATTCAGTAGGATTTAAGGTCCAAGCTTACATCACACTCAAATTTTTACTGCATGCCTTTGGTAAGTGCCGGAGTGAGAAGAGGTTTTAAAATAATTAGCGCATGCTTACTTTTACCGCATGCCTTTGGTAAGCGCCAGAGTGAGAAGAGGTTTTAAATTAATTAGCGCCCCGACGGCAATTCAGGGAAATAAGGTATTTGAAGTATTTGGAGCCTTAAATAGGTCAATAATTCTTTTTTTTTTTAAAAACTACATTTTTTTACTTCTTTTTTTTTTTTTTTGCATTGGCAATAAGAACAAAATAAAGAAAAACAAACAGCCTGCATGGCAGCTTTGTGTCAGCATTGCAACTTTTCCCCGTTAGATGTCACCTCATTCTACTCTTTTTAGTGTTTTTATTTTTATTTTTGCAATAGCATTCCCAGAATGCGTGGCGGATCCACTAAACAATTAGCTGCGGGCCACAAATGGCCCCCGGGCCGCACTTTGGACACACCTGTACTAGCGGTTGATAAAAACTGGTTTAGATCAATTCACAAAATTGTTATTATTTACTAGATTAATTAGCGCCCCGACGGCAATTCAAAGAAATACAGTATTTGAAGTATTTGGAGCCTTAAATAGGTCAATAATTAATTATTAAAAAAACGACTTTTTTTTTGCTTCTTTTTTTTTTTTAGCATTGGCAATAAGAGCAAGATAAAGAAAAACAAAAGAAAAACAAACAGTCTGCATGGCAGCTTTGTGTCAACATTGCAACTTCTTTTCCCCGTCAGATTTCACCTCATTCTACTCTTTTTAGTGTTTTTATTTTTATTTTTGCAATAGCATTTCCAGAATGTGTGGCGGATCCACTAAACAATTAGCTACGGGCCACAAATGGCCCCCGGGCCGCACTTTGGACACACCTGTACTAGCGGTTGATAAAAAACTGGTTTAGATCACTTCACAAAATTGTTATTATTTACTAGATTAATTAGCGCCCCGACGGCAATTCAGGGAAATACGGTATTTGAAGTATTTGGAGCCTTAAATAGGTCAATAATTAATTATAAAAAAAACAACATTTTTTTGCTTCTTTTTTTTTTTAGCATTGGCAATAAGAGCAAGATAAAGAAAAACAAAAGAAAAACAAACAGTCTGCATGGCAGCTTTGTGTCAACATTGCAACTTTTCCCCGTTAGATTTCACCTCATTCTACTCTTTTTAGTGTTTTTATTTTTATTTTTGCAATAGCATTTCCAGAATGTGTGGCGGATCCACTAAACAATTAGCTGCGGTCCACAAATCGCCCCCGGGCCGCACTTTGGACACACCTGTACTAGCGGTTGATAAAAACTGGTTTCGATCAATTCACAAAATTGTTATTATTTACTAGGGCTGCGAATCTTTGAGTGTCCCACGATTCGATTCAATATCAATTCTTGGGGTCGCGATTCGATTATAAATCGATTTTTTCGATTCAACGCTATTCTCGATTCAAAAACGGTATTTTTCCATTCAAAACGATTCTGTATTCATTCAATACATAGGATTTCAGCAGGATCTACCCTAGTCTGTTAAAATGATAGCAGAGTAGTAGATTAAAAAAAAAAAAGCTTTTATGATTGTAAAGGACAATGTTTTATCAACTGATTGCAATAATGTAAATTTATTTTAACTATTAAACGAACCAAAAATATGACTTATTTTATCTTTGTGAAAACATTGGACACAGTGTGTTGTCAAGCTTATGAGATGCGACGCAAGTGTAAGCCACTGTGACACTATTGTTCTTTTTATTTTTATAAATGTCTAATGATAATGTCAATGAGGGATTTTTAATCACTGCTATGCTGAAATTATAACTAATATTGATACTGTTGTTGATAATCATTTTTGTTTCATTACTTTTGGTTTGTTCTGTGTGGTGTTTGTGTCTCCTCTCAACTGCTCGGTTTATTGCAGTTCTGAGTGTTGCTGGGTCAGGTTTGGTTTTGGAATTGGATTCCATTGTCCGCTAACTTTTTGCAACTCAACGCCAAAAAAACGGAAATGCTGATTATCGGTCCTGCTAGACACCGAACTCTATTTAATAATACAACTCTAACATTTGACAACCAAACAATTAAACAAGGCGACACGGTAAAGAATCTGGGTATTCTCTTCGACCCAACTCTCTCCTTTGAGTCACACATTAAAAGCGTTACTAAAACGGCCTTCTTTCATCTCCGTAATATCGCTAAAATTCGCTCCATTCTGTCCACTAAAGACGCTGAGATCATTATCCATGCGTTTGTTACGTCTCTCCTCGACTACTGTAACGTATTATTTTCGGGTCTCCCCATGTCTAGCATTAAAAGATTACAGTTGGTACAAAATGCGGCTGCTAGACTTTTGACAAGAACAAGAAAGTTTGATCACATTACGCCTGTACTGGCTCACCTGCACTGGCTTCCTGTGCACTTAAGATGTGACTTTAAGGTTTTACTACTTACGTATAAAATACTACACGGTCTAGCTCCATCCTATCTTGCCGATTGTATTGTACCATATGTCCCGGCAAGGGATCTGCGCTCAAAGGACTCCGGCTTATCAGTGATTCCCAAAGCCCAAAAAAAGTCTGCGGGCTGTAGAGCTTTTTCATTTCGGGCTCCAGTACTCTGGAATGCCCTCCCGGTAACAGTTGGAGATGCCACCTCAGTAGAAGCATTTAAGTTTCACCTTAAAACTCATTTGTATACTCTAGCCTTTAAATAGACTCCCGTTTTAGACCAGTTGATCTGCCGTTTCTTTTCTTTTTCTTCTATGTCCCACTCTCCCTTGTGGAGGGGGTCCGGTCCAATCCGGTGGCCATGTACTGCTTGCCTGTGTATCGGCTGGGGACATCTCTGCGCTGCTGATCCGCCTCCGCTTGGGATGGTTTCCTGCTGGCTCCGCTATGAACGGGACTCTTGCTGCTGTGTTGGATCCGCTTTGGACTTGACTCTCGCGACTGTGTTGGATCCATTATGGATTGAACTTTCACAGTATCATGTTAGACCCGCTCGACATCCATTGCTTTCCTCCTCTCCAAGGTTCTCATAGTCATCATTGTCACCGACGTCCCACTGGGTGTGAGTTTTCCTTGCCCTTATGTGGGCCTACCGAGGATGTCGTAGTGGTTTGTGCAGCCCTTTGAGACACTAGTGATTTAGGGCTATGTAAGTAAACATTGATTGATTGATTGATTGATTTGTTATGGTATTGCTGTGTATTGTTTTGTTGGATTGATTAAAAAAAATAAAAATAAATAAAATAAAAAAATCGATTTAAAAAAAATGAGAATCGATTCTGAATCGCACAACGTATTCGAATCGATTTTTTCCCAGACCCCCTATTATTTATATTAACAATAATTCACAAAAACTCTTATCTGACTCTATACATATTTACTGCATTTAATGACGTCACAAGAGAGTCTGTTTTTTTTTTTTTCTCTCCCGTGAATGAAAATGTCCTTGCCGTTCGCGTGAACTCTCGCGATACTTGCCGCCGCGCGAACCCGCAGGAAGAAGCTGAGCTGGAGGGATCATGGCGGAGCGCAGGAGGCACAAGAAGCGGATCCAGGTAACTATATATTTATTGTCTTTCTTTATTCCACGGCTCTTTAAGCGCTGCTGGTGGTGTCGGGATTGGAACGAGCGGTCGGCGGAGTTAACGCGAAGAGGTTAACGCTGGTTTTGCTGATGCTATCGTGGCTAAAGCTAGCGTGAAGTAGACGCACACATACATATATACATACATATATACACACATGTAAGAGTCTTATTAGTAGTCCGTGGCGTCAAACACCGTCCTCCAGTGGGTTTATACGAAAGTAGCAGTCGTGAAGACCGTTTTAAAATGTCAGACTCTTAGCTAGCTGACGTGTTTTTGCGCCTAATTGTAGTCCGCTGCGTCAGCTCTTAGCGTGTTTACATAACTCCTGTGGCCACATGTGCAACTTTCTGCTGTTCTCACTCACACTCTCATTTAACTCTGCTTTTGTACTCATCCACACGTCCGGGACACACGAAACCCTGAGTGAGATCAATATATCTCTGCAACAGGTAGGGATGATGTTCGAAATCGATGCTTCGATAAGGAAAATAACCGATTCCCGTTATCGAAGCCACTACACCAGGGGCCGTGTTTATCAAGCGTCTTAGAGTGCTGTTTTACTCTTAAGTCCTGAGAATTTGCAAAATTTTGTCCCTAGTCTCAAACTTAAAGGCCTACTGAAATGAGATTTTCTTATTTAAACAGGGATAGCAGGTCCATTCTATGTGTCATACTTGATCATTTTGCGATATTGCCATATTTTTGCTGAAAGGATTTAGTAGAGAACATCCACGATAAAGTTTGCAACTTTTGGTCGCTGACGAAAAAGCCTTGCCTGTACCGGATGTAGCAGACGATGTGCGCGTGATGTCAGGGGTTGTGGAGCTCCTCACATCTGAACATTGTTTACAATTATGGCCACCAGCAGCGAGAGTGATTCGGACCGAGAAAGCGACGATTTCCCCATTAATTTGGGCGAGGATGAGGATAGTGAGAGTGAAGGACTAGAAAAAAGAAAAAAAAGTAAAAAAAAAAAAGCGATTAAGATGTTTTTAGACACATTTACTAGGATAATTCTGGAAAATCCCTTATCGTGTTACTAGTGTTTTAGTGGGATTATATGGTACCTGAAAGTCGGAGGGGTGTGGCCACGGGTGTAGTGACCGCCAGTGTCTCTGGTGGGAGGAGGTAATAGTCCGCAGCTGCAGGAGGACGCAAGCTCCGCTCATAACTACGGTAAGAGCCGACTTATTACCACAATGTTGACATGTGGTCGGGATCCATGTTTGCTTTACCGCTCTGATCCATAGTAAAGCTTCACCTTTGGGATTTTTAAACAAGGAAACACCGGCTTTGTTTGTGTTGCTAAAGGCTAAAAGCTTCCCACCTCCATCTTTATACTTTGACTTCTCCATTATTAATTGAACAAATTGCAAAAGATTCAGCAACACAGATGTCCAGAATACTGTGTAATTATGTGATTAAATTAGACTACTTATACCTTGGATTGGGCTGGAAAAAAATGTCCGCTACAACCTGAGACGTCAAACGCAAGCGCGGCGTCATCATAGCGCGACGTTTTCAACAGGACACTTTGCGGGAAATTTAAAATTGCAATTTAGTAAACTAAAAAGGCCGTATTGGCATGTGTTGCAATGTTAATATTTTGTCATTGAAATATAAACTATAAGACTGCGTGGTCGGTAATAGTGGCTTTCAGTAGGCCTTTAGAGTGCCATTTTACACTTGAGTCCTGAGAATTTGCAAAATTTAGTACTACTCTCAAACTTAAGAATAAAAGCTATTTATCAACGTTCTTAAGTCTAAGAAGCACTCCTACTCTCCACGGTATTTAAGAGACCTTCAGAGGTGTCCTAAGTGGTTAGGAGTTTCCAGCGGGGGATGGCACTGAGGCGAGAGAGACGTGCGCCAACGATCAGGGAGCGGAAGGATAATTATATTTATAAAAATATTCAACGATATAAAACATCTCAAAAATAGTTAAAATATTCCACAACTAAAAAATGCAGTTGCAAAATTTGTGAAGCTTTTCAATCTAAGGTTGAATACTGACTTCTTCTAGGCATTGACATTTTAAGAGTTAAACGCACATGTTAAGTGTGTTAAGTGCACCAATAAAGTGCACATGTTATGTGCACATACTGTATATAAGTGTGTAAATATATAATTGTGTACAATAGGTCCACCAACAAAGTGCACAAGTTATGTGCACTTGTATAAATGTGTAAAATAGGTGCACCAATAAAGTGCACAGGTTAAAGTGGAAAATTATAACTGTACAATGAGTGCATTTATAAATTGCAGAAGTCATGTGCACATATATAAGTATGTAAAATAAGTTGTTTGCTCATATATAAGTGTGTAAAATAGGTGCACACGTGTGCTCACATATGAGCGACAAGTAAGTACAAAAGGTTTGTGTTTATATAGGAGTGCAACATTAGTGCACTAGTTGTGCGCTCACATATAAGTATGTAAAAAAAAAAAGTGCACAATTGAGTGCTAAAACTCCTCACTCAGAGATTTTTAGGATAAGTTAGGAGCTCTTTGAGAGGATTCTCAGAATCTTTCATTTTGTTTTGTATTATTTTGTAGTTTGTCAAAATATACACTCCCATTGTCCACTTAAATATTTCTAAGATATTTCTTTATTCCTAGACAAGGGATTCCCTTCCGTGATTGGTCATTTCTATGGACACAGGAATGACGTCACCTAAAATTCCGTTTACGGCACATAGTAATGTCGTAATTCAGCTCCGGGTGTGACATTTAAGATTCAGTCCTACACTTCGCTGAAAGTGTGAGTAAGACGGGCCCATATTTATCAAGCTTCTTCGAATTAATCCTAAGAAGTCTGCTAAGAGTTGACTTATGAATAAAGAAATTATTCGCTGAAAGCTGCAATAAAAGTTAGTTATCAAGCGTCTTACTCACACTTTCAGCGAAGTGTAGGACTGAATCTTAAGTGTCACACTCAGAGCTGAATTACGACATTACTATGTGCCGTAAACGGAATTTTAGGTGACGTAATTTCTGTGTCCATAGAAATGACCAATCATGGAAGGGAATCCCTTGTCTAAGAATAAAGAAATATTTAAGTGGACATCGGGAGTGTATATTTTGACAATAAACTACAAAATAATACAAAACAAACTAACAATATTGGCAATGAATCAAAAATAAATGTTTCCTTTTCTTTCCAATTCATTAATTAGGCAACTAATTTGAAACTGGTGTGGGTGGCTCTATATATACTAGCCCACTGCAGCCACATGCAGAAATCAACATGGAATCGAAAAGAAAACCAAACTGGCGAGAGGAGGAGACACTGTTGTTAGTAGAGCTAGTCCAGCAAAGGAAGGTCATCATTAAAGGCAAGTTCAGCCCGACGCTTACCAGCCATGACAAAAAACAGGCAATATCAAATCAACTAACCGCCTCTCACACCTTCAGCCATCGGTCACCAGCTGACTGTGAGAAAAAGTGGTATAACGTTCTCTCAAAAAGCAGAAGTGAAATCGCATTTTTTAAGGCCTGCTCCATGCACACTGGTATGTAGTGCTTCTTTTTCATTTGCTTGCATGCCACCTTATTCTTCTTACTGATGGTTGTGATGGCCCCAAATCATCAGCGTTACACTGTTGCATTTTCCCAGTGGCGAGATATCGAAGCATTGTGATGACCTTTAGTTCTGCTGTGAAAGCTCTGCTGCATGATGTTGCTGATGAGATGACGCCCCTTATTAAATCTGTGACAAAAATAATACCCACTCTGTCTAAACCAGGGGTGTCCAAACCTTTTCCACTGAGGGCTGTGTCACACCAAATTTCTTCCCCCCTACAACCCCCCCCCCCATTTACTTCCGGGGTCATGATTAATACAGACGTTCTGTTAACACTATATTATAAAAAAAATTTAAAAACAATTTACAAACACAAGCTATGGGATGACACATTTACTTCCGGGGTCACCTTTCCTCTTATGTCATCCCATAGCTTGTGTTTGTAAATTGTTATTTAAATGTTTTTATAATTTAGCGTTAACAAAACGTCTGTATTTTTATAATATAGCGTTATATTTTTATAATATAGCGTTATATTTTTATAATATAGCGTTAACAAAATGTCCGTATTAATCATGACCCCGGAAGTAAATGGGGGGGGGGTTTGTAGGGAGAAGAAATTTGGCGTGAAAGCCGCACACGGAAAAATTAAAGCATGCGGGGGCGATTTTGATATTTTTCATTTTCAAACCGTAACAAAATATATGGATTTTTAAAATGTATTTTACCTTTAGCGGTCCCAGGGACCATAAAGGGTCTCAGTTATTAAAATGTTAAAAATAAGTAAACATTTTATTATTATTTTTTATTTAACGCTTACAGCAAATCTCTATATCAACTTAAAAAGAAAGGTTTTACGGCTTTTCGGTCCCCCAAATTTTTTTTTTATAGTAAGACTGAAATATGCAGTACAGTGTTTCCCACAGGTCAGGCATTTATTTGTGGTGGTGTGGTCGGGCGGCGATCACCTAGAAGAATGCGGAGTTGGAATATAATTACAACACTTTATGTACATATTTGTATACATATTTATATTATATGTAACTACAAGCTCCATTTACAGACAGTCCCATTGCTTTTATGAGCGGTCGAGCGAGTCAAAAGCCGGAAAAAAAAATATATACATTTATTTGTGGCAAACGTAATTCTTTTGTGGCGGGCCGCAACAAATAAATGAATGTGTGGGAAACCCTGCAGTATTTAGTAATTAGAGCCCTAAAAGATCAAAAATGCAGGACACCATTGATTTTAATTATTTATTATTTTTGAGTAATCACAGTGAAAAGAAATAAAATACCACTAAATATATTTGGGATCCCCACCCATAAAGTGATACATTTTTATTTGTTTTTTTTTTTTTTTACTTTCAACACTTACGTTACGAGATGAACTTCAGATATATCTGTCAATTTTACGTTTGAATTATTATTTTGTCAAAGAAAATTTAGTTTTTATACGGCAACTACACAATATATGCAATATTTACCACATAAAACATTTTAAAGTGAAATATTTGAACTGATTGGAGCTTTGAAAATAATTCATTATAACATGGATTTTTTTGGAGCAATGGTTAAAAATTAATTGATTGATTGAAACTTTTAATTAATAGATTGCACAGTACAGTCCATATTCCGTACAATTGACCACCATATGGTAACACCCCAATAAGTTTTCAACTTGTTTAAGTCGGGATCCACGGTAATCAATTCATGGTAAAGATAGTTTATATAATAAAGACAAAAGAAAAAAAAAACAGCCTGCATGGCAGCTTTGTGTCGACATTGCAACTTTTTCTCGTAAGATTTCACCTCATTCCAGTATTTTTAATGTTCTTTTTTATTTTTGCAATAGCATTTCCAGAATGTGTGGCGGGCCGGTAAACAATTAGCTGCGGGCCGCAAATGGACACCCCTGGTCTAAACGATACCGTTTGATCAGCTGCTCATCATCAAACAAAGCCAGGACATCCTTCCGCTACCTGAAGGGTCGCGCACGTCTCTCTCGCCTCGGTGCCATCCCCCGCTGCCAACTCCTAACCACTTAGGACACCTCTGAAGGTCTCTTAAATATCTTGGAGAGTAGGAGTGATTCTTAGACTTAAGAAAGTTGATAACTAGCTTTTATTTTTAAGTTTGAGAGTAGGACTAAATTTCGCAAATTCTCAGGACTTAAGTGTGAAATGGCACTCTAAGACGCATGATAAATACGGCCCCTGGGCAAATTAAGGCCCATTAAGCTTTTCAATCTGGCCTGCCGGACTTTCCCAAATCATTTTTTTTAGATTTTCACGATAGAAATTGTAGCTGTCATTATGATGTGCCAGTGACAGACACGGAAGGAGATTTTTACAACAAAGTTTTAAAGCTTAGTGATGTATAAGATGTATCAGATTGTAGGTGTTTTTTTTTTTTTTAGCTTTCGGGTTCATATTTCACTGTTTGTTGCATTTTTGTTGCGTTTCGCTGGATTGTAAAATATGTCGATCGAGAGTGGATGTGACGTTCATATGGTGTCAATATTTATTTACACATTTTTTATTTTCACGTACATTCTGGGTGTTTCTTTCAGTAAAAAAAAATACAAAATTCCATTCCATTTTTTCTAAGGCAATCTGTCATAACGTTTTTTGCATTCAATCAGACATTATTGTGAGGTCTTGTATTAGTGTTTCTCCAAATTTGGCCCTTGAGTCAAAATAATTGCGGGGGCAGCAGCCTAAGCAGGGAAGCCCAGACTTCCCTCTCCCCAGCCATTTCGTCCAGCTCCTCCCGGGGGATCCCGAGGCGTTCCCAGGCCAGCCGGGAGACGTAGTCTTCCCAACGTGTCCTGGGTCTTCCCCATGGCCTCCTGCTGGTTAAACATACGCTAGCTTAAAACATACGCTAGCATGCATGGACGCTGTTTTAAAAAGGCAGCAGGAACTACGCTGAGTTGGGTGTATGGCTGGGCTGGGCGATACAGCCTTTTATTAATATCTCAATATTTTTTAGGCCATGTCACGATATATATCTCCATATTTTGCCTTAGCCTTGAATGAACACTTGATGCATATAATCACAGCAGTATGATGATTCTATGTGTCTACATTAAAACATTCCTCGTCATACTGCATTTATACATGCTACTTTAAAATTTTTATGCAGAGGGAAATCATAACTAAGTCAATTGACCAAAAGTGTATTTATTAAACAGTTATTAAGCAGTGGCACAAAAATTCATGTCATTTCCAAAACAGAAAGTGCAAGATTGTCAGAGACATTTTAAAACAAGCTATGATTGCACTTTTGTGCATGATGTCACGAAGTTGGCATATCAAAACAACACTAAATTAAAATGCACTTTTTGTACAGAACGCCACTACGATAGTTTAAAACAAATAAAGTGCACTTTTGTGCATGATGTCACGAAGTTGGCATATCAAAACAACACTAAATTAAAATGCACTTTTTGTACGGAATGCCACTACGATAGTTTAAAACAAATAAAGTCCACTTTTGTGCATGATGTCACACAAGATATTTCAATAACTGTCAAATAAAAATCAATCAATGTTTACTTATATAGCCCTAAATCACTAGTGTCTCAAAGGGCTGCACAAACCACAACACAAACAACTACGACATCCTTGGTTGGCCCACATAAGGGCGAGGAAAACTCACACCCAGTGGGACGTCGAAAAATGAGCTGCATAATAGGAAATCAAATAGTGTATGTCCTACACTATGTGGTAGGTTCCTGCGGACATTATCTCCTTCGGTTGTTGACTGTTTTTTTCAGTGTTGATGTAGAAATGGTTGCTTCGGCATTTTGTTGGTGTGTTACCGGCCGAGATGTTGGCATGCAGAGTTTCAAGCACTCTTCATTCTCTGGCGGGTGACTTTTCAAAAGATGCTACAAATTAGTAGTGTTGTCTGTAGCTTTTACCGCATACTTGACATGTTATGGTTGTCTTTTCAACATATTCCCGCTTGAAGCCAAACCACCGCCAGACGATGCTCCCTGTGCTGTTTTTCTTTGGAATTAATTCTTCCACCATTTGTTACCAGATTCGCACCTTCTTTCTCTCGTATTACCACTCGCACACCTAGCCTCACAGCTAACTTTACCCAGTCCGCTACCTCTCTGCCCCGCGAGGGCGTATAACGTTGTACGCGCGACTGTATGTGACGTATGTAAGAAAGTGCGCCTGTTTTATGTCTCTGTGAGAAGAGCCTGTAGTGTAATGCCAGCAGTTAAAAGCAACTGTGTGAGAACGTATACTCCAAAATCACCATTTCGTCATTTTCTATATCGCACAGAGCCAAACCTGCAATATATGGAGTATGTTCCATATATCGCCCAGCCCTAATCGAAGTTTGATTTCTAGATTCAACAGCAAGCCTCACTGATGGCTGATGCACCTGCAGGAGGAGCGATCGCATTATTTAATGGACATTTCTTTTAATTGGTCCGGATTATTTTAAAGATATTGTTGATAAATTGCTTTTTTAAATGAAACATTTGATGTTGTGTGCAGGAGGTGTGCGAGCTAACTAAGGAGGAGAAAGTGGTGGCCAAGCATCTGCGCTTCAACTGTCCCACCAAGTCCACCACCATGATGGGCCACCAAAAGGTCGACTACTTCATCGGTGAGTGTTTGACAACTAATGAGCGAGCATTCACAGGCTGTCAAAGCAACAAGGGAATGGGGAATTACAATAATGATATATTATGAGGCACTTGTCTATATGTTGCTGCATCTTTGTGGCATTTTTTACATAGCTGTCTGCATAGTATTTGCAAATGTACACCGCCTTTGCGCCTACATTGGTTGGGGTGAAATGTCTCCACACATCAGATGGTTCTGTTTGTATTTATTTATTCTTGTAAAAGACTAATACAATGCCACACTCAGCTAAACCACTGGAGTAGTCTTTAAAAATATGTTACTGATGGACAAATGAATAGAAAAAGGCTAGATGAATAAATGAAGAGCCAATCAGCATGCTAAATCAAACTATAAGCTACATTCTTGTATGACAACTGCATGGCTAGCAGAACAGAAGGCAGAGGAAACTACACCTTTTCATTTACTATTTGCTAGTTGAACTTTACACATCACAAACAAGGTCAATTTGGATCGCTAACGTTGTTAGCATAAATGAATGGGATTTAACTTAGAGAAAATTAGCATCACGGCAAACGGAGAAATATTTTGGGTTTATTATGAGACTGTGGTGGTACATAAACCTAGCTAGCTAGAGATATTGGCCTCAAAGTCATTGAACAAGTACAGGAACAGCTAGCTGGATTGAGTGGAAGTCTGCTGGAGTAGTCTACAGTCAGACAGTAACAAGCAATTACACCTCTATTACACTTGAATACCATAGATCAAATATATTTACCTCAGTAGTATCATCAACACTTACCTGACTGGATGAAGTCCCTGGCCTCAAATACTAGTGTGGCCTCAATAGCCCTGCTGTAGTGTGTAGCATGCTGGCAATTATCTGGGCATGTGATAGAGGAATGCACAGTGAAGGGTTGAAATTCTACTGAATTTGCATTAAATCAGGTTGTTTTAGCTAATAATCATGCTGCAAGATCTAGCATGTTGCATTCATTGTTTATTCCCGTTAATGTCTTGTTAATTCTCATGGAAAGTTTCCAACTTCGAATATTTCCAGAATTTTGCAACCCTATTTTTGTACGATCATTATCATGCATCCCTATTTATTACGTTAAAAAATTAGTTTTCTCTGACTTATAATACACTGTTCAAAATTTCCCCATGATGTCTTGCACAGATAGAGATGAGACTTTTTGCATTTGATAAAGACATTTTATATATTGCACAAGCAAGGCACACACTATGATGGAAAGAAAAGAAGTGTAAAAGATTCAAACAAATTAAATTCTAAAACAAATAAAAATATTTAATGGATAATGATAATAGTAATGTAGTAGTTTTCTTAAACTTCTAAGTATGCATTCATTTCAGTTTGTCTTAAGTGCTTTGCCACAGTCAGGAAGTAGTCTTTGCCATTTTTCATCACACACCAGCTGTTTGAACATGCATCTTTGTTGTAGTTTCCATTGACACATTTGAAGGTGTTGAAATGGCAGATAATAAACAGTAGCATGTATGTATATAGCATATCCAATGTAAATTAGCATTAGCATTTAAGGCAATTCAGTACCCGGTAGTACCAGTTTAACTTTTTAAACACACACACACTTACTAGGCGTGCATGCGTGCCAGCCAAAGGTGCCTTATTGCGGTGAAGCTTGCCAATATTAACATTGCTGTATGTATACTTTTGACCAAGCACATTTGCTCACATTTTCAGTAGAGCCATAATAAATTCATAAAACAACCAAACTTCATTAATGTTTTTTGTGACCAACAAATATGTGCTCCAATCACTACATCACAAAAAAATAAAAGTTGTATAAATGATTGGAAACTCCAGACAGCCATGACATTATGTTATTTACAAGTGTACATAAACTTTTGATCGCGACTATATATATATATATATATATATATATATATATGTGTATGTATATATATATATACTGTATATATATTAGGGGTGTGGGAAAAAATCGATTTGAATACGAATCGCGATTCTCACGTTGTGCGATTCAGAATCAATTCTCATTTTTTTTTTAAATCGATTTTTTTTAATTTTTTTTTTTTTTAATCAAACCAACAAACCACTACACATCAATACCATAACAATGCAATCCAATTCCAAAACCAAACCTGACCCAGCAACATTCAGAACTGCAATAAACAGAGCAATTGAGAGGAGACACAAACACAACACAGAACAAACCAAAAGTAGTGAAACAAAAATGAATATAATCAACAAAAGTATCAATATTAGTTATAATTTCAGCATAGCAGTGATTAAAAATCCCTCATTGACATTATCATTAAACATTTATAAAAAATAAAAAAAAAGAACAATAGTGTCACAGCGGCTTACACTTGCATCGCATCTCATAAGCTGGACAACACACTGTGTCCAATGTTTTCACAAAGATAAAATAAGTCATATTTTTGGTTCGTTTAATAGTTAAAACAAATTTACATTATTGCAATCAGTTGATAAAACATTGTCCTTTACAATTATAAAAGCTTTTTTTTTTTTAAAAATCTACTACTCTGCTAGCATGTCAGCAGACTGCGGTAAATCCTGCTGAAATCCTATGTATTGAATGAATACAGAATCGTTTTGAATCGGAAAAATATCGTTTTTGAATCGAGAATCGCAACCCCAATAATCGATATTGAATCGAATCGTGGGACACCCAAAGATTTGCAGCCCTAATAATCTACATTCTTGTACGACAACAGAATGGTTAGCAGAACAGAAGGCAGAGGAAACAACACGATTGGATTTAGTATTTGCTAGTTGAACTTTACACATCACAAAAAAGGTCAATTTGGATCGTTAACGTTGTTAGCATAAAGTAATGGGATTTAACATAGTCTGCTGGAGTAGTCTACAGTCATACAGAAACAAGAAATTTCACCTCTATTACTTTTAAATACCATAGATCACATATATTTACCCCAGTAGTATCATCAACACTTACCTGACTGGATGAAGTCCTTGGGCTCAAACACTAGTGTGGCCTCAATAGCCCTGCTGTAGTGTGTAGCATGCTGAGTATTATGTGTGCACGTGATGGAGGAATGCACAGTGAAGGGTTGAAATTCTACTGAATTTGCATGAAATCAGGTTGTTTTAGCTAACAGTCATGCTGCAAGATCTAGCATGTTGCATTCAATGTTTATTAATTAATTCTCATTGAAAGTTTCCAACTTTGAATATTCCCGGAATTTTGCAACCTTATTCTTGTACGATCATTAACATGCATCCATGTTTATGTTGCAAAATTAGTTTTCTTTGACTTATAATACACTGTTCAAAATTTCCCCATGATGTCTTGCACAGATAGAGATGAGACTTTTTGCATTTGATAAAGACATTTTATATATTGCACAAGCGAGGCACACACTATGATGGTAAAAAAAAAAAAAGTGTAAAAAAAATTCTAACAAATGAAATTCTATAACAAACAAAATATTTAATAGATAATGATAATAATAATGTTGTAGTTTTCTTAAACTTCTAAGTAGGCATTCATTTCTGTTTGTCTTAGGTGCTTTTCCACAGTCAGGAAGTAGTCTTTGCCATTTTCTAACACACACCAGCTATTTAAACATGCATCTTTGTTGTAGTTTCCATTGACACATTTGGAGGTGTTGAAATGGCAGATACTAACCGGTAGCATATATGTGTATGGCATATACAATGTAAATTAGCATTAGCTTGTAAGGCAAATCAGTACCTGTCAGTACCAGTTTAACTTTTCAAGCTAAAAGTACCATCGATAGTCAGACACACACCTACTAGGTGTGGTGAAATTATTCTCTGTATTTGACCCATCGTCCTTGTTCACCACCTGGGAGGTGAGAAGAGCAGTGAGCAGCAGTGGGAGGCTGTGCCCGGGAATCATTTTTGGTGATTTAACCCCCAATTCCAATCCTTGATATACAGTATATATATAGAGTAGTAACCTAGTAGATATAGGAATATCATTTATATTCCAATAGTTTGCCATGATGTTGTTGCTTGTGGGTAAAAGTCAAAGTAAAAATGATCCCTCAGCCTCCAAGGCGGTGGATTGTCTGCTGGACTCCAAGTGGGCCAAAGCCAAGAAGGGAGAAGAGGCGCTCTTCACCAGCAGAGACTCCGTGCTGGACTACTGCAACAGGTCAGCTCTCAGGGACAACACTGGCATGGAGAAGGTAGCCTCAGGTCAACCACGTGTGTGTGTGTGTCTACTTTACACGTACGCCTGTGTGTGTGTGTGTGTGTTCCTCTGCAGACTTCTCAAGAAGCAGTTCTTCCAGCGTGCTCTGAAAGTGATGAAGAAGAAGTCAGAGAAGGACAAGAAGACCAAGGGGGACAGCGGCAAAGAGGAGGAAAAGAAAGCGAAGGAGAAGAACAAGAAGAAGGAGGCGGACACGGGCAGCGAGAGCAAGAAGGACACTAAAAGCGTACGTTTGAAGACGTCGGCTTCTCCCGTCCCGAAGAGCGCCAAAGTAAGTTTGTGTGGTTGCAGGATGATAGTCCAGGAAGTCCCAAAAAGAAGAAAGAGGTGAAGAAGAAGTTCAAGCTGGAGCTGCACGAGGATCAAATGTTCCTGGATGGAAACGAGGTAGGCGGGCGCCGAACATGACACCTGCGTTACTGTACATCCGGGAGTAGTGATGTCCCATAATATCAGACCATAAATGCTTTAAAATTTTATATCATAAATGATCGGTTTCAAAGTTATCGGTATCAGTAAAATTGATGACATTTTAAAACGCCGCTCTACGGAGTGGTACTCGGACATAGGGAGAAGTACAAAGCACCAATAAACCTTAAAGGCACTGCCTTCGCGTGCTGGCCCAGTCACATAATATCTACGGCTTTACACACACACAAGTGAATGCAATGCATACTTGGTCAACAGCCATACAGGTCACACTGAGGGTGGCCGTATACACAACTTGAACACTGTTAAAAGAATGCACCACACTGTGAACCCACACCAAACAAGAATGACAAACACATTTTGGGAGAGCATCGACACCGTAACACAACACAAACACCACAGAACAAATACGTGGACCCCCTTGCAGCACTAGTTCTTCCGGCACGCTAAAATATACACCCCACCCACCTCAACCTCCTCATGCGCTCTCAGGGAGAGCGTGTCCCAAATTCCAACCTGCTTATGAGGCATATTAATAAAATAATGCACTTTGTGACTTCAATAATAAATATGGCAGTGCCATGTTGGCATTTTTTTTTTCTCCAGAACTTGAGGTGATTTATTTTGGAAAACCTTGTTAGATTGTTTAATGCGTTCAGCGGGGCATCACAACAAAATGAGGCATAATAATGTGTTCATTCCACCACTGTATATATCGGTATCGGTTGATATCGGCATTGGTAATTGGACAATATCAGGTATCAGCAAAAAATCCATTATCATCCATGTCTACCCATGAGCATCCATTGTCTTCCTCAGGTCTACGTGTGGATTTACGACCCCGTGCCCTTCAAGTCCTTCGCCATGGGGCTGATCCTGGGTCAGTTGCCCACACCTGACCACGGTGTACTTTGACCTTTCCCACGTGTGTCTGATTGTGTTGTCGTTGGCAGTCATCGCCGTCATCGCCGCCACGCTCTTCCCGCTGTGGCCGGCAGAAATGCGCGTGGGCGTGTACTACTTGAGCGTCGCCGCCGGATGCTTCGTGGCCAGCATTTTTCTCCTGGCTGTCGGTAAGAAGGCGGGAATATCAAAATGTTCTAGAAAGGAGCAAATAGTTAACCAGTTTAGGACTGCTAATCTAAAATTAAAATATTAACAAAAATGTTCATATTTTAACCAGAGGGACGGCGTGGCTCAGTTGGGAGAGTGGCCGTGCCAGCAACCTGAGGGTTCCTGGTTCGATCCCCACCTTCTACCAACCTCGTCACGTCCGTCATGTCCTTGAGCAAGGCACTTCACCCTTGCTCCTGATGGGTGGTGGTTAGGGCTTTGCATGGCAGCTCCTGCCATCAGTGTGTGAAAGTGGAAATAGTGTCCTTGGAGGTAGAAAAGCACTCTACAAGAATAAAATAGAATAGAATAGAAAGTACTTTATTGATCCCTGGGGGAAATTCAGCACCACAGTTCGCTCACAATAGACAATAAACACTTTGTATTTTTTACATGTGAATAATATAAATACAGTCTATTACACAGCATTATTCACATGTGAATAATGTATTACACAGCATTATTCACACATGAATAATATAAATACAGTATTACACCGCATTATTCACATGTGAATAATATAAACACAGTCTATTATTCAACATTATTCACATGTGAATAATATACTCTATTATAATAATGTGAATAATGTTTTACACAGAATTATTCACACGTGAATAATATAAATACAGTATTACACTGCATTTAATATAAATACAGTATTATACAGCATTATTCACATGTGAATAACATTAATACAATCTATTATACAGCATTATTCACTTGTGAGTAATAAATACAGTATTATTCACACGTGAATATTAGTCTATTATACAGCATTATTTACATGTGAATAATATAAATACAGTCTATTAGATAGCATTATTCACATGTAAATAATATAAATACAGTATTATTCACATGTGAATAATTTATTACACAGAATTATTCACACGTGAATAATATAAATACAGTATTACACTGCATTTAATATAAATACAGTCTATTAGATAGCATTATTCACATGTAAATAATATAAATACAGTATTATTCACATGTGAATAATGTATTATACAGCATTATTCCCACATTAATAATATAAATACAGTCTAATAAACAGCATTATTCACTTCCGGATAACATAACGACAATCTCGTATACAGCAATATTCACTTGTGAATAATATAAATACAGTAATATTCACATGTGAATAATATAGTCTATTATACAGCATTATTCACATGTGAATAATATAAATACTCTATTATAATAATGTGAATAATGTATTACACAGCATTATTCACATGTGAATAATATAAATACAGTATTACAACGCATTCACACGTGAATAACAAATACAGTCTATTATACAGCATTATCCACATGTGAATAACATGAATACAGTATTATACACGTGAATAACATATTACAATCTATTATACAGCATTATTCACTTGTGAGTAATATAAATACAGTATTATTCACATGTGAATAATATAGTCTATTATACAGCATTATTTACATGTAAATAATATAAATACAGTATTATTCACATGTGAATAATTTATTACACAGAATTATTCACACGTGAATAATATAAATACAGTATTACACTGCATTTAATATAAATACAGTCTATTAGATAGCATTATTCACATGTAAATAATATAAATACAGTATTATTCACATGTGAATAATGTATTATACAGCATTATTCCCACATGAATAATATAAATACAGTCTAATAAACAGCATTATTCACTTCCGGATAACATAACGACAATCTCGTATACAGCAATATTCACTTGTGAATAATATAAATACAGTAATATTCACATGTGAATAATATAGTCTATTATACAGCATTATTCACATGTGAATAATATAAATACTCTATTATAATAATGTGAATAATGTATTACACAGCATTATTCACATGTGAATAATATAAATACAGTATTACAACGCATTCACACGTGAATAACAAATACAGTCTATTATACAGCATTATCCACATGTGAATAACATGAATACAGTATTATACACGTGAATAACATATTACAATCTATTATACAGCATTATTCACTTGTGAGTAATATAAATACAGTATTATTCACATGTGAATAATATAGTCTATTATACAGCATTATTTACATGTGAATAATATAAATACAGTGTATTATACAGCATTATTCACATTTGAATAATGCTGTATATTAACTATATTATTCACGTGTGAATAATAGACATACTTTTACAGTACATGTACAGTAAAAGGAACATATGCATTATAGAGTGTAATGGCTGTCTGTATGTTGCATTCAAGCCAGAATATCTGATCCATTCTAAGAGTTATTCTCCTTCCTCAGCTCGCTGCATCCTCTTCCTCTTCATCTGGATGGTGACCGGCGGCCGCCATCACTTCTGGTTCCTTCCCAACCTGACAGCCGACGTGGGCTTCATCGACTCCTTCCGCCCGCTCTACACCCACGAGTACAAAGGCCCGCGGGGCGGCGCCAAGAAGGGCGGCAAGGACGAGGGCCAGAAATCCGACAGCGACGACAAGTCCGACAGCGAGAAGAAAGACGAGGAGGAGGAGGAAGAGGAAGAGGGGGAGGAGGTAAAAGAGGCGGGGCTAGAGGACACAGACAGCGACCGCAGGGAGGAAGAAGGCTCGCAGCACAGCAACGGCAACGACTTTGAGATGATCACCAGAGATGAACTGGACCAGCACACGGAAGAGGACGAGGAGAACCAAGAACCAGGAGACAGTGACACGGACCTTCAGACATAAACTTCCTCTTCCTCCCTCCCACTAAATGTCCACCTCACAGCTCCAGGACTGAAATAACTAAGAAAAGGTTTGATCTCTTCTTGACAATATTTGCTTTGATTCCTTCGGTGTCACGGCGAGACAAAACCAGGGACCAAACTATGCTGGGCTTTTTCCACACCAAGTAGTTAAGTTTGGTGGGAAAGTCCAAGTCCGGTTTGAAGGTGCCAAATGGGCTGGGAATGTGACAAAGAGCACAGTTGCCACAATGAAAATTGATCATTTTTAACAATGAATACAAAGGCCTACTGAAACCCACGCAGTCTGATAGTTTATATATCCATCATGAAATATTAACATTGCAACACATGCCAATATGGCCACGTTACTTTAATAAATTGCAATTTTAAATTTCCCGCCAAATGTCGTGTTGAAATCGTCACGGCATGACGACGCGTGCGTGTGAAGTCTCAGGTTGTAGCGGACACTATTTTCCAGCCCGATCCCAGCTATAAGTAGTCTGCTTTAATCGCATGATTACACAGTATTCTGGACATCTGTGTTGCAATTTGTTCAATTAATAATGAAGACGTCAAAGAAGAAAGATGTAGGTGGGAAGCCTTTAGCCACACAAACATAGCCGGTGTTTCCTTGTTAAAAATTCCCGAAGGTGAAGCTTTACTATGGATCAGAGCGGTCAAGAAAACATTGATCCCGACTACATGTCAACCGGCAGTATTTCAGTGAGAAAATTGTGGTAATAAGTCGGCTCGTACCGTAGTTATGAGTGTAGTTATGGCGTCCTCCTGCAGCAGCTGCGGACTATTACCTCCTCCCACCTGAGACACTGGCGGTCACCACACTCATGGCCACACCCCTCCGACTGTCAGGTACTATATAATCTCACTAAAACACTAGCAACACAATCAGTTAAGAGATTTTCCAGAATTATCCTAGTAAATTTGTCTAATAACACTGCCCTGTCATTTTTTTTTTCTAGTCCTTCCCTCTCAATATCCTCATCCACAAATCTTTCATCCTCGCTCAAATTAATGGGGAAATCGTTGCTTTCTCAGTCCGAATCGCTCTCGCTGCTGGTGGCCATGATTGTAAACAAAGTGGGGATGTGAAGAGCTCCACAACCCGTGACATCACGTGCACATCGTCTGCTACTTCCGGTACAGGCAAGGCTTTTTTAGTGACCAAAAGTTGCGCACTTTATGGTGGATGTTCTCTACTAAGTCCTTTCAGCAAAAATATGGCGAAATGATCAAGTATGACACATAAATGGAGCTGCTATCCCCTTTTGAATAAGAAAGTCTCATTTCAGTAGGCCTTTAAGCAAACAATTATGCATACCATGTCTGCCTCCTGTCTTCTACTCTATTAGGAGCGTGTATTCCCTGTCTACTTTTTCTTTTTGTATCAATTCATTTAGTTCCTCCCTCTTTTTAATTTATTCCACTTTTTTATAAGTTTATTAATTCTGACATCTGCCTCTCTCCTACTCTCGTACATCATTTATTAGTACTGTATGTATATATATTTACACCTGCTGCCTGTCATCACACACTTCTGCCAGCAGGGGGCGACACACACCCGTAGACGTCGATGTTTTTTGTCTTCTAGTCAGCATTACTCTCTTCATGCAATACTAGTAGTATTGTTGTAAAAATGTGATAAAAGGACAAAAAGCATGCTGAGGTGTGCCTGCCGCAGCTCACAATAAAGCAGCAAAAACTCTTTAACGTGTCTTTTATTTCCAGCCTGTCAGTGAAGGTGAGGTCAAGTTTGTGTTTGAAAATATACAAAAACTACATGAAAGAACTGACCTAAAATACTTTTTTACATGAATATAAACATGAATCTTTGTCACTTTGGAATGTAAAGGTTTGGGAGGTAAATACCACATGGACACACGGCGGGTGTCTGGCTCAGCACGCAGGGGATTTGGCGGGTTCAGTTCTCTGTGTCCGAGGAGTCCGAGGTCTCGGCCAGACGGGTCTGCCGCTTGCGTACGTTCCAGTGCAGACACTGTGCCAGGCTCTCGAACCAGTCGTAGACCAGGTCGTGGCAGCAGATGGACGGCACCGGGTAGCACGATGTGGTGATCTTGATGCTGAGGGGACCAGAAACAAGGTCATGTGAAGACCAGAATGATAGAAGAAAGGTTTCATCATTTTGGAGACGGTGTGACTTAGTTGGGGGAGTGGCCGTGCCAGCGACCTGAGTGTTCCTGGTTCAATCCCCACCTTCTTAGTGAAGATCCCCCTAACACTCTAAACCAGGGGTCACCAACCTTTTTGAAAGCAAGAGCTACTTCTTGGGTACTGATTAATGCTATGGGCTACCAGTTTGATACACACTTAAATAAATTGCCAGAAATAGCCAATTTGCTCAATTTTCCTTTAATAAATAAATCTATATATATAAAAATGGGTATTTCTGTCTGTCATTCCGTCGTACATTTTTTTCCTTTTACAGAAGGTTTTTTTGTGGAAAATAAATGATGAAAAAACACTTAATTGAACAATTTAAGAGGAGAAAAACGAAAAAAATGAAAATTACATTTTGAAACAGTTTATCTTCAATTTCGACGCTTTAAAATTCCAAATTCAACCGACACAAAACAGACAAAAACTAGCTAATTCGAATCTTTTTGAAAAAAGAATTTATGGAACATCATTAGTAAATTTTCCTGATTAAGATTAATTTTACAATTTTGATGACATGTTTTAAATATGTTAAAATGCAATCTGCACTTTGTTAGAATATATAACAAATTGGACCAAGCTATATTTCTAACAAAGACAAATCATTATTTCTTCTAGATTTTCCAGAACAAAAATTTTAAAAGAAATTCAAAAGACTTTGAAATAAGATTTAAATTTTATTCTACAGATTTTCTAGATTTGCCAGAATAATTTTTTTGAATTTTAATCAGGAAAAGTTTGAAAAAATATTTCACAAATATTCTTTGTCGAAAAAACAGAAGCTAAAATGAAGAATTAAATTAAAATGTATTTATTATTCTTTACAAAAAAAAAAAAGTACTTAAACATTGATTTAAATCGTCAGGAAAGAAGAGGAAGGAATTTAAAAGGTAAAAAGGTATATGTTTTTAAAAATCCTAAAGTCATTTTTAAGGTTGTATTTTTTCTCTAAAATTGTCTTTCTGAAAATTATAAGAAGCAAAGTAAAAAAATTAATTTATTCATTTAAACAAGTGAGGACAAAGTCTTTAAAATATTTTCTTGGATTTTCAAATTCTATTTGAGTTTTGTCTCTCTTAGAATTAAAAATGTTGAGCAAAGCGAGACCAGCTTGCGGGTAAATAAATAACATTTAAAAAATGGAGGCAGCTCACTGGTAAGTTTTGCTATTTGAGCTATTTTTAGAACAGGCCAGCGGGCGACTCATCTGGTCCTTACGGGCGACCTGGTGCCCGCGGGCACGGTGTTGGTGACCCCTGCTGTAAAGTTACACAACTTTCACAGAGCACATGCTAACAATAGTTTGTCTACTTTTTATAAATGCTAGACCCAAATTGAATGTTTTAAGCAAATAATTTTAGACTTTTTCCTCCGCTAAAACACACCAGCAATTAGTGGTTCAGATGAGCCACATACACAAAAATAAATCATGATTAAAGTTAAAGTACCACTGATAGTCACACACACATACTAGGTGTGGTGAAATGTATTCTCTGCATTTGACCCTGGGAGGTGAGGGGAGCAGTAAGCAGCAGCGGTGGCCACACTCATTTTTGGTGATTTAAAGGCCTACTGAAAGCCACTACTACTGACCTCGCAGTCTGATAGTTTATATAACATATTAACATTGCAACACATGACAATACGGCCTTTTTAGTTTACTAAATTGCGATTTTAAAATTTCCCGCGAAGTATCCTGCTGAAAACGTCGCAGAATGATGACACTTATGTTGACGTGTGTTTGTGACGTCACCGGTTGTAGCGGACATTTCAGCCCAGCACCACTCACGGCTAAAAGTCGTCTGCTTTAATCGCATAATTACACAGTATTCTGGACATCTGTGTTGCTGAATCTTTTGCAATTTGTTCAATTAATAATGGAGACGTCAAAGAAGAATGCTGTTAGTGGAAAGCGGTGTATTGCAGCCGGCTTTAGCCACCAAAACACAGCCGGTGTTTCTTTGTTTGTTGTGAAGCTTTAATATGGAATAGAGCGGTCAAGAGAACACATTTCTCTACTACTTGTCAACCGCCAGATTTCAGTGAGAAAATGGTGGTAATAAGTCTGCTCTTACCGGAGACATGAGCGGAGCTTGCGTCCACCTGCAGCTGTCAAAGAGGCAGCTGCGACTTTCTTGGCTCCTCCATGGCTTTTATCAGAGACACTGGCGGTCACCACACCCCTCCGACTTTTAGGTATGACTTAATAATCTCACTGAAACACTAGTAACACAATAATCAGATAAGGGATTTTCCAGAATTATCCTAGTAAATGTGTCTAATAACATCTGAATCACTCCCACTCCCGTCGCCTTTTTTTTTTCCTTTTCTAGTGCTTCACTCTAACTTTCCTCATCCACGAATCTTTCATCATCGCTCAAATTAATGGGGAAATCGTCGCTTCCTCGGTCTGAATCGCTCTCGCTGCTGGTGACCATGATTGTAAACAATGTTCAGATGTGAGGAGCTCCACAACCCGTGACGTCACGCGCACATCGTCTGCTACTTCCGGAACAGGCAAGGCTTTTTTATCAGCGACCAAAACTTGCAAACTTTATCGTCGATGTTCTCTACTAAATCCTTTCAGCAAAAATATGGCAATATCGCAAAATGATCAAGTATGACACATAGAATGGACCTGCTATCCCCGTTTAAATAAGAACATCTCTTTTCAGTAGGCCTTTTAAGTCCCAATTCCAAGCCTTGATGCTGAGAGCCCAGCAGGGAGGTAATGGCTCACATGTTTATAGTCCTTGTCTGACTGGGCCGGGGTTTGAACTCACAACCTGCCTAGGCCACTGAGGAAGTGAAGTAGCTGAAGGGGAGACTCACCAGTCGCTGTGCTGGATCTCTTGTCTCTTGCGGCCGTCAAAGGACACCCAGGCGGTGTTCCTGGCGTCGGGGGACAAGGTGATCTAGATGGGCGAGATAACAAAAGTGTGTTTAGTGGCGTGTGGACAGCGTGAGGCGTCCTCCCCGACACGCACCATCAGCTCCACCCCGGCAGGGACCACGATGGGCCTGAAGGACAGCGAGTGTGGACATATGGGGGTCACCATGATGGCCGGCACGTTGGGGTGGATCATGGATGCCCCCGCCGCCGCCGCGTAGGCCGTGCTGCCGGTGGGCGTGGACACGATCACACCTGGCGGCGCAAAGACGAGAGTGGCGAACGTGGGCGGACGTCGGCGTGTCGGTGGTCTTACCGTCTCCTTGCACGGATGTGATGAGACGTCCGTCCAGGTACAGGTCCACGTTGGACAGGTAGGAGGACGGCCCTCGGTCCACCACAACCTCGTTCAACACCTGAAACACAAGCTGTGCTGTTGCTTTGTCCACTTTTACACTCACATGTCACACTGTCTGCAGCAAGCATCAACAACACCCACCATCCTTGGCTCAGATCCCACATCAGGGCAAGGAAAAACTCAACCCAATGGGATGCCAATGAGAAACCTTGGAAGGGACCGCAGATGTGGGGACCCCCCCCCCCCAGTCCATAGTGGATCTAACCTAATATTGTGAGTCCAGTCCATAGTGGATCTAACATAATAGTGTGAGTCCAGTCCATAGTGGATCTAACATAATAGTGTGAGTCCAGTCCATAGTGGATCTAACATAATAGTGAGAGTCCAGTCCATAGTGGATCTAACATAATATTGTGAGAGTCTAGTCCATAGTGGATCCAACATAATAGTGTGAGAGTCCAGTCCATAGTGGATCTAACATAATAGTGTGAAAGTCCAATCCATTGTGGATCTAACATAATAGTGTGAGTCCAGTCCATAGTGGATCTAACATAATAGTGTGAGTCCAGTCCATAGTGGATTTAACATAATAGTGTGAGTCCAGTCCATAGTGGATATAACATAATAGTGTGAGAGTCCAGTCCATAGTGGATCTAACATAATAGTTTGACAGTCCAGTCCATAGTGGATCTAACATAATAGTGTGAGTCCAGTCCATGGTGGGGCCAGCAGGATGAACGATCAATCACTAGTATACAAGTTTTCATTGTATATTAGTGCGACCCTCCCACTCCTTTTAAGGGGATGGGCAATACGTGCATTCATATACCGGTAGTTAGGAGGAGATGCCTCATTCAGCGCCAAAAAATCGTCTGGTTTGAGCCAGGTTTCGTTGAGACCAATGACGTTAAGATTGTTGTCTCTAATGACCTCTTTAACTAATAAAGTTTTGGAAGACAATGATCTTATGTTTAAAAAGCCCATATTATGGGTAGTGGGCTGTTTTGAGTAGTTTATGTTGAAATTATCCGTAGAAGTATTATTAATAATGTTGCCTTTATTACGCGTAGTGCGCTTTAAATCATTTCGACCATATCTAGGAATTGATATGACGGGAATTTTCAGATTGTTTGCTTGGTGCTGCGATACACTGATCGCATAATAATTTGCCACCTCAGTAGAGTGCATGTCTACCTCTGACACAGTCACTGCAGTAAAAATATTATGTGAGTTGTGTATTAATCTAACAGAATAGCTATGTGTGCAGGGATTTTACAGCCTGGCGCTGGCTAGTTCTAGCTTGACTCCTCACCCAGACTAGCAAGCTCTGTGATTGCCTGTGACCAGTGTAGTTAGTCAAGTGTGACTCAAACAGAAATCTATGTTTCTAGGCAGGATGACAGCACCTTTCTGTTTAGGGTGAGGGCCGTCTCTCATCAGCGAGCCAGGTTTGCCCCAGAAAGAGGTACAATTATCAATAAACATTAGTCCCTGTTGTCTACAGAAGCTAGCCAGCCACTTGTTACGCGAGACTAATCTGCTATATCTCTCATCATTGCCTCTCGCAGGCAGGAAGCCAGAAACAATCACTCGATGCCTGCACATCTTTCTAGCGAGATCAAAAGTCCTAGCTAAGATTCTCTTTGTAATCTCTGAATGTCTGATCCTAGTGTCAATGTTCGCATAATTAGTGGTGCGATTAGCCCGTCGTATGAGTTTACTGGGCCTGTTGCAAGTTATTTCTCTAAGGGTTTGGGTTAAAAGTATTTTTTTCAAACCAGTAATTATAGTCTGCAAATGATGTGTTGTTGTTGAGTGTCGGTGCTGTCTAGAGGTCAGCAGAGTATACTCTTCCATTTCAGTAGGTGGCAGCCAGTAGCTAATTGCTTTGTAAATGTCAGAAACAGCGGGAGGCAGCGTGCAGGTAAAAAGGTATCTAATCCTTAAACCAAAAATAAACAAAAGGTGAGTGCCCCTAAGAAAAGTAATGGAAGCTTAGGGAAGGCTATGCAGAACAAAACCAAAACTGAACTGGCTGCAAAGTAAACAAAAACAGAATGCTGGACGACAGCAAAGACTTACTGTGTTGCAAAGACAGCGTCCACAATGTACATCCGAACATGACATGACCATCAACAATGTCCCCACAAAGAAGGATAAAAACAACTGAAATATTCTTGATTGCTAAAACAAAGTAGATGCGGGAAATATCGCTCAAAGGAAGACATGAAACTGATACAGGAAAATACAGAAGAAAAGAAAAAGCCACCAAAATAGGAGCACTAGACAAGAAGTAAAACACTACACACAGGAAAACAGCAAGAAAGTCCAAATAAGTCAGGGTGTGATGTGACAGGTGGTGACAGTACACCTACTTTGAGACAAGAGCTATAGTCATGCATGCTTGGTTATGCTTTAAAGTCATATCCAACCACTTTTTACTGTCAACTGAGTTTCGTTTTTTAATGATGTCTGCTGGTGGTGTGCCTCCGCATTTTTTTCAACGCAAAAAATGTGCCTTGGCTCAAAAAAAGGTTGAAAACCACTGGTCTGGTCTTCCACTTCTAACTCCTTCCTATCGAGACTACGCTCAGTCCAATCACCAAATAAATAGATCCTCCTGCAGACGTGCAGATGGCCTTCCCACAGCCGGCAAGGTGCGCTCACTGTCAGCAGAACGCGGCGCTGACGACGTCTGGCAGGTGCGCTGACGTCAGCGGGCGTAAAAAAGCAGTAAAAATAACAGCGTGTTAACCCCAGAGGTCAGACTGGAGCATTTCTGACAGCAGAATCAGCGTTTTTTTGTTTTTCCATGAGACACCTGGGAGGGGGCAGGGGGAACTGATCGAAATGATCCACTGCAGCTGTCTGCATGTGTGTGTGTGTGTGTGTGTGTGAGACAGCACACTCAATTAAACATCATTTTGGCGTAGACTACACTGTTGACGACAGCATCTCCGAGGCAACCGGCTCAACAGAAGCACACAACATCGCATCCACCCGTATCATCCCCCGCCAGCTCTATTATGACTGTTGCCACAGCGACGCTGCTGATGATTTTCGATGATTTGGGACGATGTTCGCGCACACATCCGCCTTTTCATATGAAGCGATAAAGGAATGGAGCGAGCTCACAACAAACTTGAGAAGTCCAACAGATGACTCTTCTTACACAACTGAAGTTAAAAAGTGGCTTCGGAGCAATCAAAGCTGCTCACACGGTCACTAAGGTGGACACTATGATTGTCAAATTAAAGTCTGTATTTATACATGTGAACCTTTTGTTGTAAATTTTAGTCATGGTTGTTTTCACAAATGATGACAGATGTGAACAAGTGCATGTATTGTCAATGTCAGTGTTTTTCAACCACTGTGCCGCGGCACAATGGTGTGCTTTGGATACAGTCCAGTGTGCCGTGGGAGATGATCTAATTTCACCTATTTGGGTTAAAAATATTTTTTGCAAAGCAGTAATTCCATCCATCCATTTTCTACCGCTTATTCCCTTTCGGGGTCGCGGGCGCCTATCTCAGCTACAATCGAGCGGAAGGCGGGGTACACCCTGGACAAGTCGCCACCTCATCGCAGGGCCCCAGGTGCATGTCTTTGGAAGAGTAATTATAGTCTGCAAATGATGTGTTGTTGTTGTTGAGTGTCGGTGCTGTCTAGAGTTTGGCAGAGTAACCGTGTAATACCCTTCCATATCAGTAGGTGGCAGCAGGTAGCTAATTGCCTTGTAGATGTCGGGAACAGTGGGAGGCAGTGTGCAGGTAAAAAGGTATCTAATGCTTAAAAAACTAAAATAAACAAAAGGTGAGTGCCCGGAGTTCAAATCCCAGCAGAGTCATACCAAAGACTATAGAAATGGGACCCATTGCCTCCCTGCTTGGCACTCAGCATCAAGGGTTGGAATTGGGGGTTAAATCACCATAAATGATTCCCGGGCGCGGCACCGCTGCTGCTCACTGCTCCCCTCACCTCCCAGGGGGTGATCAAGGGTGATGGGTCAAATGCAGAGAATAATTTCAGCACACCTAGTGTGTATGTGACAATGATTGGTACTTTAACTAAACTAAGAAAAGGCATTGAAGCTGAGGGAAGATTATGCAGAACGAAACTAAAACTGAACTGGCTGCAAAGTAAACAAAAACAGAATGCTGGACGACAGCAAAGACTTACTGTGGAGCATAGACGGCGTCCACAATGTACATCCGAACATGACAAAGAAGGATAAAAACAACTAAAATCTTCTTGATTGCTTAAACAAAGAAGATGCAGGAAATATTGCTCAAAGGAAGACATGAAACTGCTACAGGAAAATACCAAAAAAAGAGAAAACGCCATTAAAATAGGAGCGCAAGACAATAAGTAAAACACTACACACAGGAAAACAGCAAAAAAGTCCAAATAAGTCAGGGTGTGATGTGACAGGTGGTGACAGTACACCTACTTTGAGACAAGTGAATTATATATTTTATATAGTGCTTTTCTGTAGTGACTCAAAGCGCTTTACATAGTGAAACCCAATATCTAAGTTACATTTTCAAAGCAGTGTGGGCGGCACTGGGAGCCAGTGGGTAAAATGTCTTGCCCAAGGACACAACGGCAGTGACTAGGATGGCGGAAGGGGGGTTCGAATTCTGGTGGGTCTCTGCCACACCAGAGTGTGTTTGGAGAGACCAGAGGGGAAGCTTCACATTGTCTTGCCTGAATGAGCAGGTATCGGACACCTCAGTCTCCTTAGACGCATCCTCGCTCATCCATGAAGACTGGACACTGGCCGAGAGTTGCTTTGTTGGGTCTGCTCCTGTCTCTGGCCATGCTCCCTCCACCCCAGCAGACGATGGTGTGGAACGCCGCAGAGGTCACCACAGTGTATATGTTTCTTTTAGTTTTAATTCATGGCTGTATGTAGAAGTGGCTGGTTGCATCAGCTCTGCTCTTTTAATGTCTTAATGTCCTTTGTGTTTTTTGAGTTTGATGTTTCCCTCTTACACATGTAAGAGGGATGTGTGCTATGGCTATGAGTTGTTTTTTCCCTTTGCCTCAGTCTGGACCCCCTCTCCAGGGGCCTACGCTTAGACTTTTTTTCTCTCCCCCTTCATTGTAAGGGGCGCTGGAAGTTGGCAGACCCGTCAGCGATCCTGTTCTGTCTCCCTGTAATGTTTGTCTGATCTTGAATTGGATTGTGCTGAAAATTTTAATTTCCCCTCGGGGATTAATAAAGTGATTCTGATTCTGAATCCTCAGGTTGCTGGAACACCCACTCTACCAACCGAGCTACACCGCTCCAAGAGCTATAGTCATGCATGCTTGATTATGCTTTAAAGTCATATCCAACGACTTTTTACTGTCAACTGAGTTTTGTTTTTTAATGATGTCTGCTGGTGGTGTGCCTCCACATTTTTTCAAGGCAAAAAATGTGCCTAGGCTCAAAAAAGGTTGAAAAACACTGCTCCATGTGTGATGATGTCAATGAGGTGTGGTTGTATTGTATATTAAGTATGTGTCAATAAAAGAGCATTTTATGACTTTTCTTCATTTGATTACATGCTATATAGTATGATTTTATTGTCATAATTGTATTGCATGATGTTTGTATCCTTTTAATTTAGATAACCAGGGATGGAAATGAGCTATTTAGCTATAATCTGGTACAAAACATATCTGTCTTTGAGCTGAATGTTTCTGTGAATTGTCCCTTCAAATAAAGACTCAACTAACAAGGGAAAGGGAGAGAGGACGAAGGAAGGTGGAGTATTATAAGGCAAAGGAAGAAAAGCTGAAAGTCTAAAAGATAGTTCACCTGAAGTTGCAGGGTGACCTTGCCCGCCTCACTGTTGGTGTATCCATGAGGAAGGAGGCCATTGTGGTCCTGGTGTGGCTGCTGAGGTTGATGTGAGCTCGTCCTCTCAAACATCTCCTTCACTACCTTCACCTTCAAGCGGCTACGCAAAGTGATGGCCGCGTTCCCTGAAACCAAGAATTACCATTAAAATATATTGCATACATACACATAAGTATGATTGATAGATTATATATATATATAAATATATATTAGGGGTGTGGGGAAAAAATCGATTCGAATTTGAATCGCGATTCTCACATTGTGCGATTCAGTCTATTCTTTTTTTCTTTATTTTATATCGATTTTTATTTTTTATTTTTTTTTATCAATCCAACAAAAGAATACACAGCAATACCATAACAATGCAATCCAATTCCAAAACCGAACCTGACCCAGCAACACTCAGAACTGCAATAAACAGAGCAATTGAGAGGAGACACAAACACCACACAGAACAAACCAAAAGTAGTGAAACAAAAATGAATATTATCAACAACAGTATCAATATTAGTTATAATTTCAGCATAGCTGTGATTAAAAATCCCTCATTGACATTATCATTAGACATTTATAAAAATTAAAAAAAAAGAACAATAGTGTCACAGTGGCTTACACTTGCATCGCATCTCATAAGCTGGACAACACACTGTGTCCAATGTTTTCACAAAGATAAAATAAGTCATATTTTTGGTTCGTTTAATAGTTAAAACACATTTGCATTATTGCAATCAGTTGATTTAACATTGTCCTTTACAATTATAAAAGCTTTTTACAAAAACCTATTACTCTGCTAGCATGTCAGCAGACTGGGGTAGATCCTGTATTGAATGAATACAGAATCGTTTTGAATCGGAAAAATGTCGTTTTTTGAATCGAGAATCGCGTTGAATCGAAAAAAAATCGATATATAATCGAATCGTGACCCCAAAAATCGATATTGAATCGAATCGTGGGACACCCAAGGATTCGCAGCCCTAATATATATATATATATATATATATATATATATATATATATATATATATATATATATATATATATATATATATATATATATATATATATATATATATACACATACACATATATGTATATATATATATACATATATATATATACACATACATACATAGATATATACATATATAAACACATATACTTATGGGGACCCCTGGAATAAGCGGTAGAAAATGGATGGATGTTTATTATATAGTTACATAATATATCAATATCATATATATCAAGATATTTATCCAGCTGTATGGGGACATTATTTTAACATTAACTAAAACAGATGAATAATTATTTCCATTATAATTGGAATAGATTCTTTAGATCAGATTCCTATCAGAATATCATAATTAGTATCGATTACCTCCATTAGATTAGACTTTGTATTAATAATATCTTCACGGTGGCAGAGGGGTTAGTGCGTCTGCCTCACAATACGAAGTTCCTGCAGTCCTGGGTTCAAATCCAGGCTCGGGATCTTTCTGTGTGGAGTTTGCATGTTCTCCCCGTGAATGCGTGGGTTCCCTCCGGGTACTCCGGCTTCCTCCCACTTCCAAAGACATGCACCTGGGGATAGGTTGATTGGCAACACTAAAAATTGGCCGTAGTGTGTGAATGTGAGTGTGAATGTTGTCTGTCTATCTGTGTTGGCCCTGCGATGAGGTGGCAACTTGTCCAGTGTGTACCCCGCCTTCCGCCCGATTGTAGCTGAGATAGGCGCCAGCGCCCCCCGCGACCCCAAAAGGGAATAAGCGGTAGAAAATGGATGGATGGATGGATTAATAATATCCAGAAAAAGAAAGCACACCACCTTCAAACACTTTGTCCACTTCTGTCTTGTAGGACTCAAACTTGAAGGGCGTCAGGAATCCCAGAGAACCGAGATGGAACGCCATGACTGGGGGAACGCTGGCCTGGGAACATAAAGAGAGCGCAGATTACGTTTTGAACAACACTGACATGCTAATGCTGAGCGCTAATGAGACTCCACCTGGAACAGCGAGGAGGCGTAAAGCAGCGTTCCGTCACCACCCAGACAGATGATCAGATCAATGCAGTCAGAGATATCATCATAACCTGCATTGATCACCGAGCAAACAATGATGTGCCATTACTTTCATTGATGCAGCTAAGTTCAGTAAAGGCATTGTTGTCAAGCGTTCCAAGCGTATGATAGCACACTTGGAATCTGGCAGCTCTGTAGAGTCTACAAATTGGTGAAGCTCGTCACATGTAGAAAATATGTTGCTCAAATAAACAGTTAATTGTACAGTTATACAATATGTATTCCACTACCTGTCAAACAAGTGTTATAATTACAGATGTCCGATAATGGCTTTTTTGTCAATATCCAATATCACGATATTGTCCAACTCTTAATTACCGATGCCGATATCAACCGATACAGATATATATAGTGGTGGAATGAACACATTATTGTGCCTAATTTTGTTGTAATGCCCCGCTGGATGCATTAAACCATGGGTCACCAACACCGTGCCCGCGGGCACCAGGTCGCCCGTAAGGACCAGATGAGTCGCCCGCTGGCCTGTTCTAAAAATAGCTCAAATAGCAGCACTTACCAGTGAGCTGCCTCTATTTTTTAAATTGTATTTATTTACTAGCAAGCTGGTCTCTCTTTGCTCAACATTTTTAATTGTAAGAGAGACAAAACTCAAGTAGAATTTGAAAATCCAAGAAAATATTTTAAAGACTTGGTCTTCACTCGTTTAAACAAATTCATTTATTTTTTTACTTTGCTTCTTATAACTTTCAGAAAGACAATTTTAGAGAAAAAATACAACCTTAAATATGATTTTAGGATTTTTAAACACATATACCTTTTTACCTTTTAAATTCCTTCCTCTTCTTTCCTGACTATTTAAATTAATGTTCAAGTAATTTATTTGTTTCATTGTAAAGAATAATAAATACATTTTAATTAAATTCTTCATTTTAGCTTCTGTTTTTTCGACAAAGAATATTTGTGAAATATTTCTTCAAACTTAGTATGATTAAAATTCAAAAAAATTCTGGCAAATCTAGAAAATCTGTAGAATCAAATTTAAATCTAATTTCAAAGTCTTTTGAATTTATTTTTTTAAAATTGTTCTGGAAAATGTAGAAGAAATAATGATTTGTCTGTTAGAAATATAACTTGGTCCAATTTGTTATATATTCTAACAAAGTGCAGATTGGATTTTAACCTATTTAAAGTATGTCCTCAAAATTCTAAAATTAATCTTAATCAGGAAAAATTACTAATGATGTTCCATAAATTGTTTTTTTTAATTCTTTCAAAAAGATTTGAATTAGCTAGTTTTTCTCTTCATTTTTTCGGTTGAATTTGGAATTTTAAAGAGTCGAAATTGAAGATAAACTATGTTTCAAAATTTAATTTTAATTTTTCCCCCCGTGTTTTCTCCTCTTTTAAATCGTTCAAATAAGTGTTTTTTTTCATCATTTATTCCCCCCAAAAAAACCTTCTGTAAAAAGAAAAAAAATGTATGACGGAATGACGGACAGAAATACCCATTTTTTTTATATATATACAGTATAGATTTATTTATTAAAGGTAAATTGAGCAAATTGGCTATTTCTGGCAATTTATTTAAGTGTGTATCAAACTGGTAGCCCATAGCATTAATCAGTACCCAAGTAGTAGCTCTTGGTTTCAAAAAGGTTGGTGACCCCTGCATTAAACAATGTAACAAGGTTTCGCAAAATAAATCAACTTAAGTTATGGAAAAAAATGCCAACATGGCACTGCCATATTCATTTTTGAAGTCACAAAGTGCATTATTTTTTTTAACATGCCTCAAAACAGCAGTTTGGAATTGTTGAAGTGGGCTGGGTTGAGGGTAGCATCCCAGAGAGTTAGTGCTGCAAGGGTTTCTGGGTACTTGTCCTGTTGTGTTTACCTTGTGTTACGGTGCGGATGTTCTCCCGAAATGTGTTTGTCATTCTTGTTTGGTGTGGGTTCACATTGTGGCGCATATTTGCAACAGTTTTAAAGTTGTTTATACGGCCGCTCTCAGTGTGACCTGTATGGCTGTTGACCAAGTATGACTTGCATTCACTTGTGTGTGTGAAAAGCTGTAAATATTTTGTGATTGGGCCGGCAAGCAAAGGCAGTGCCTTTAAGGTTTGATGGCGCTCTGTAATTCTCCCTACGTCCGTGTACACTGCGGCATTTTAAAAAGTCATACATTTTGCTTTTCGAAACAGATACCAAAAATTTCCGATATTACATTTTAAAGCATTTATCGGCCGATAATATCAGACTTCTGATATTATCGGACATCTCTAACTATGAGCCTACAATTGTAATGTTTTTAATGCTTCTGGACATCGAATTTAATGATTTTTATTGCTAGGCCTTAATTTTGGCAAAACCCATTTAATGAGTTTTATTGCTTTTTAGTGACCTACGAAAACCGTACAATAACAGACTAGGGCTGTGCCATATGGACACACATCTGGGGTCCTCTCCAAGGTTTTCTCATTGTCCCATTAGGTTGACTTTTTCCTTGCCCTGATGTGGGATCTGAACAGAGAATGTCGTTGTGGCTTGTGCAGCCCTTTGAGACACTTGTGATTTAGGGCTATATAAATAAACATTGATTGATTGATTGGGAGAACAAGGAACACAACAAAAACATAACAAAAAATTGGGTAATTTTAACGTGAAATAAATTATATAGATATCACGATATTTTCTTAATTCATGACTTGTTTAAATATATATCGATACATCTTACAAACTCGATATATCACCAAGCCCTAAGACAGACTTATTAGTAATTGTATGTATAATCCTTTTAAAGAAAATATATGCATCAAATGACGTGGTGTCATATTGACCACCACGGGTATGTTGGAAATCTGGGGAAAACCCTGTTCTATGCAGAAAAATAATATATTTTGGTGATTAAGCTGTAAGGCCTTACATTTCCTAACATTTATTGAAAAAAGGATTATGGTATTTGCAAAGACAGAACTTTTGACACAACTGGTGTATTGACCCTGGGGTGTACCTAATGGACTGTCCGCCAGGTGTGGAGTATTCTGGTTCATTCTCACCCTCTCTGAACGTGCACAGCTGGTTTCGGATGGAGCCAAAGTTCTCGTCCTTGGACAGTGTCTCGTCGTCGGCCACCCTGCGCTCGACGTACACCATCATCTGTTTCTCCTGCGTCACCACACGCGCGCACACACACACACACACACACACACGTTCCTCATGAGCGAAAACAACACAACATTAAAAAAAGTGACAGCAGCATCTTCCCATACAACTTGGGGCCCCTCTTAGACCTGATTAGAGACAACCTGGACATTACCCCGAGCAATTTGAGTAACGCAATTTAGAAAGAGCTGACTGCTTTGTATCCTCTAGGGGGGGGCACGAATGAAGCACTGGCTGTCCAAAGACGGGATCCGGGGTGGACCGCTCGCTTGTGCATGGGTTGGGGACATCTCTGTGCTGCTGACTCGTCTCCGCTCGGGATGGTCTATGGACTGAACTCACACTATTATATTAGATCCACTATGGACTGAACTCACACTATTATGTTAGATCCACTATGGACTGGACTCTCACTATTATGTTAGATCCACTATGGACTGAACTCACACTATTATGTTAGATCCACTATGGACTGGACTCTCACACTATTATGTTAGATCCACTATGGACTGGACTCTTACACTATTATGTTAGATCCACTATGGACTGGACTCTCACACTATTATATTAGATCCACTATGGACTGGACTCTCACACTATTATGTTAGATCCGCTATGGACTGGACTCTCACACTATTATGTTAGATCCACTATGGACTGAACTCACACTATTATGTTGGATCCACTATGGACCGGACTCTCACACTATTATGTTAGATCCACTATGGACTGGACTCTCACTATTGTGTTAGATCCACCATGGACTGGACTCTCACACTATTATGTTAGATCCACAATGGACTAGACTCTCACACTATTATGTTAGATCCACTATGGACTGGACTCTCACTATTGTGTTAGATCCACTATGGACTGGACTCTCACTATTATGTTGGATCCACTATGGACTGGACTCTCACTATTATGTTGGATCCACTATGGACTGGACTCTCACTATTATGTTAGATCCACTATGGACTGGACTATCACTATTATGTTGGATCCACGATGGACTGCACTCTCACTATTATGTTAGATCCACGATGGACTGGACTCTCACTATTATGTTGGATCCACTATGGACTAGACTCTCACTATTATGTTAGATCCACTATGGACTAGACTCTCACTATTATGTTAGATCCACTGTGGACTAGACTCTCACTATTATGTTAGATCCACTATGGACTAGACTCTCACTATTATGTTAGATCCACTATGGACTAGACTCTCACTATTATGTTAGATCCACTATGGACTGGACTCTCACACTATTATGTTAGATCCACTATGGACTAGACTCTCACTATTATGTTAGATCCACTATGGACTGGACTCTCACACTATTATGTTAGATCCACTATGGACTGGACTCTCACACTATTAATTTAGATCCACTATGGACTGGACTCACACTATTGTTAGATCCACTATGGACTGGACTCTCACTATTATGTTAGATCCACTATGGACTGGACTCTCACTATTATGTTAGATCCACTATGGACTGGACTCCCACTATTATGTTAGATCCACTATGGACTGGACTCTCACACTATTATGTTAGATCAAACTTGACGTCCATTGCACCGGTCGCCCACATCTGCGGTCCCCTCCAAGGTTTCTCATTGTCTTCCCATTGGCTGAGTTTTTCCTTGCCCTGATGTGGGATCTGAGGATGTCGTTGTGGCTTGAGCAGCCCTTGGAGACACTTGTGATTTCGGGCTATATAAAGTAAACATTAAGCCCCCATCCGCTCCTCCCCTGACGCCCATTCCTTGTGTTTATTTACTTTTACATGATATTTTATTGTATATGTTATGTATTATTTATTTTACCTTATCCATTCGTTATCTTTCATATATTTTGTTGGATTGAATCTATGTTTGCATATATTCATGTGTGTCTATGTCTGCTATGGGCGCTAGGGGACAATTACCTTGGGAATTGAGTGGGTGGGTATTGTAAGTGTTGTCTTTATTATGTTGCATAATGCAAAATGTGCAGATACAACTTGTTGTTGCCATGATTCACTGTGCTGTACTGTCAGCAAAATTCAATAAAAATAGTTGGGGGGAAAAAGAAAAAAAAAAGTGGGAGCAGGCGTGCAGAATGCAGATGATTAGATTTTGCAGACTGACTTGACAAAAGAGTTTGAGCGAGGTGACCTCTGTGTCTAGACTTTTTTCTGGAATGCGTTTGTAAACTTGCTATATAAAAAGCACATTCTGTTCAAGAGTGAATGCAAGATGGGGCTGGGCGATATATCGATATACTCGATATATCGCGGGTTTGTCTCTGTACGATATAGAAAATGACTACATCGTGATATTGGAGTATACATTCTCACACAGTTGCTTTTAGCTGCGGGCATTACACTACAGGCTCTTCTCACTCTTTCTTGTCTCTCCTTCTCACAGAGACGTAAAACAAGCGCACCTTCTTACATACGTCACGAAGAAAAGTAAGAAAACACAGACAAAACTGCCTGTAACTTCCAGTAAGAATGTCGTAGAGACATGAAACAAAAACCTCTATATAGACCTACATTTCATGTACTGACAACCCCCAGCAAAAATCAACAGGAAGTTTGCAATTCCCCCTTCAAAACAAAAGTTTTGTAAAAAACTGTCACCTTTTTTCAAACACTATCTCCTCTTAGCGCGTTTGTTGTGTCGGCTTCAAACTACCACAGGAGCGAGATTGAACCCTTCCGATTAAAAGTTGATCAAAGAGTTTTAATTACTGCTACGGTTTTGATTTTATCAGCCTTCAAAGAACCGCTGCACTGAAAACCATTTCAAAGATGGCCGCCGTGCGCAGACACAGTGAAGGAGAGGTTTTTTTTAAGTTTCTTTCCGTACCGTCTGCTGCTGGTGCGCACGCACCAACATCCGGGGAGGGAGGGGCTGTAATTGTCTACACCAGTGGTTCTCAACCTTTTTTCAGTGATGTACCCCCTGTGAACATTTTTTTAATTCAAGTACCCCCGAATCAGAGCAAAGCATTTTTGGTTGAAAAAAAGAGATAAAGAAGTAAAATACAGCACTATGTCATCAGTTTCTGATTTATTAAATTGTGTAACAGTGCAAAATATTGCTCATTTGTAGTGGTCTTTCTTGAACTATTTGGAAAAAATATATATAAAAATAACTAAAAACTTGTTGAAAAATAAACAAGTGATTAAATTGTAAAGATTTCTACACATAGAAGTAATCATCAACTTGAAGTTTCCTCTTTGGGGATTTTAATAGAGATCCATCTGGATTCATCAACTTCATTCTAAACATTTCTTCACAAAAAAAGAAATCTTTAACATCAATATTTATGGAACATGTCCACAAAAAATCTAGCTGTAAACACTGAATATTGCATTGTTGCATTTGTTTTACACAGTTTATGAACTTACATTAATATTTTGTTGAAGTATTATTCAATAAGTATATTTTAAAAAATTGTTTTGAATTGTGGCTTTTTATAGAATATTTTAAAAAAAATCTCACGTACCCCTTGACATACCTTCAAGTACCCCCAGGGCTACGCATACCCCCATTTGAGAACCACTGGTCTATACCAAGATGGCTGCCAGGTGCCGTAGCTAAGCCAGTATGTTTGAAAGTTGTCGTTTGCCTGCATATCGTAAAAACAACCGTCCAACATTTTACAACTAATTGTAAACTTATAGGTGCCGACCATCAGGACCGAGTTGCGACGAGAGTGTGTCGATGTTAAGATATTACGCCGAGTTGGTAAGTCTGTCTGGTGGCTAATAGTAGCTACTAGCCGTACCCATGTATTTTTGATGGGTGGTTAGCATCGGGTTTTAATCCTGTTGCCTCATATGTTTCTGCTCCGATTGAATTTATTTTTATGTCGAGTCTTTATTTTGGGTACTTACATATTGTGCCTAAAAGTCTGAAGTATAAAACATGTGTTTACAACTTTTTTTCTGTGTAATAATCCATTGTCACGCCAAATTTCTTCTCCCTACAAAAACCTTCCCCCCCCCATTTACTTCCGGGGTCATGATTAATACAGACGTTTTGTTAACGCTGGATTATAAAACTATAACGCTATATTATAAAAATATAACGCTATATTATAAAAATACAGACGTTTTGTTAACGCTATATTATAAAAAAATTTAAATAACTATTTACAAACACAAGCTATGGGATGTGTTTGTAAATTGTTTTTTAATTTTTTTTATAATATAGCATTAACAAAACGTCTGTATTTTTATAATATAGCGTTATATTTTTATGATATAGCGTTAACAAAACGTCTGTATTAATCATGACCCCGGAAGTAAATGGGGGGGAAGGTTTTTGTAGGGGGGAAGAAATTTGGCGTGACACCATCCATTCATCTTCTTGGGTCGCGGGGGCAGCAGCCAAAGCGGTCCCATCCATCGCTGCTTGCAGCTTTAATTTAGTGTTGTTTTGATACGTCATCTTAGTGACATCATGCACCAAATTGCACTAGCAGCTTGTTTTAAAATGTCTCTGACAATCTTGCACTTTCTGTTTTGAAATGTCATGTTTGTGTCAATGCTTAATAACGGTTTCATAAATACACTTTTGGTCAATTGACTTAGTTGTGATTTCCTTCTCTGCATGAAAGTTTAAAAGTAGCATATATTAATGGAATATGAAGAAGAATGTTTTAATGTAGACACATAGAATCATCATACTGCTGTGATTATATGCATCAAGTGTTCATTCAAGGCTAAGGCAAAATATGGAGATATATATGGTGTATTGGAACATGGCCTAAAAAAAAAAATCGAGATATTAAAAAATGACCATACCGCCCAGCCCAAATGCAGGACAAAAGTGCATCTTTGTGAGCAAACATGTTTGCACACACGTGTTCTCCTACCTCCACTAGAAACCTGCACAGCTCCTTAAAAGGCTCCCCCAGGCTCTCGTCACGGATCTTCCTGATGACGAGAACGTTGACTGGAGGTTTATTCCAGGTGAGGCGCTGGCTTGCCGGGTCCTGAATGTGCCTGACACACACACACACAAGCCTGTAAGGAATCTACGCAACATTTGTCGCAGTTCCATCAGTTTGAGCCGGTTACGTTCACTCATTAACAGCAATGACAAGCTCATCTAAAGATTCCACTCTTTACCTTTTTTTCCTCTCCTCCTTTCGGCGACGTCTGACCGGCATTGTTGTGCTATATAATGAGCACGTCAGGCGAGACAACATTGACACAAACTAGCAATAAGTATCTGTACTCGTCTCGTTCCGAGGGATCGACCAATCACGGCCTTGGCGTTTTATCTTATCTGACAAAGTTACACAATGCCTTCGGTGTCAACGTCCACGCAGGCTGTCCTCGTCGCCCTCACGCCTCACTTACTAACAACACAGAAGCACTTTACAAATGCTTACATGACTGAAGTCGGGTTGGGAAGAATACAGGCTTTGGGTCCGAAGTGAGTGGCTGGATACGGTCCATGAAGGAAGTGAGCTCTCCTGTGAGAGAAGGAAGAGGAGTCAAGAGCCCGTCAGCTCCCGTCCTGGGCAGCCGACCTGTGCCAGTGGCATGACCGACCAGCTGGCAGACCGCAGAGCAAACCTCTTAGCTGAAGTTTCCGCTGCGTCGCTCACTGAGCCGGACGGCTCCAAGTGCTCGCGTTGGCCCGGTAACCTCCACTGCTCCTTCTCCCAGAGCAGCTGTTCCTGACCATCCCCCCGCCGCTGCGACTTCTTCGCCTCCCGCCGTCGCCTTGGTGAGGCGGCCGGGCGCTCCCTTTGCTTGGAGGAGAGGCGGACCGACTCCGAAGCTTTGCCCGGGTGGGCCGTGCGTCGGGGCATGCCGCCGTCCGGCTGCGATGAGCAGCCCGCAAAATTGTCCATACTGTGTGATAGCAAAGCACAAAGTCTTAGCGTATCATAACAATTCTTAAAACAAAACAAAAATATTAAAAAACTATGGAAATATAATAAGATTCTATCAGTCGGCATCCTATTGACAGCAGACATTGTACAGTAAGAGACGCTTTGATATTTATTGGCTCTCATGAAGGGTGTAATTCTTAAAACAAAACAGAAATATTAAAAAAACTACAGAAATATAATAAGATTCTATCAGTCGGCATCCTAATGACAGCAGAAATTGTACAGTAAGATATGTTTTAATATTTATTGGCTCTCATGAAGTGATAGCAAGGGACAAAATCTTGGCATATTATACCAATTCTTAATACACAAATATTAAAAAACTATGAAAATATCAATCAATCAATCAATCAATGTATTTTATTTCGGCAATCTTCACATAAAACAAAGAACAACAACAAGAAAAGAAAAAAAAACACTCATTTGAGCAATGATTGAGCCGAAAGGGTGTAGGTTGAAGCAACGCTTATATAAACCTACCCCATCACAACAAGAACAAGGTTCAAAATATATAAAATCTAAAACATGCTTCACTTATATTACTTTTTTTTAAACAATATATAAGCAACATATATGTAGCACACGTCTCATATACACAGTTTAACATTTAAATCAAACATATACATTTGTACACTTATATATATATATATATATATATATATATTATATATACACAATTTATTTAAATTCCTAATAAAGTGGTAATATATACATTTTAATATAACCTATATGTATAATTATGAAATCATAAATTGTATTTATATACATATTATATATTATTGTCTTTCTAAAACAATGTTTGGTCTTCTTTCTTATATTTACTAATGATAAATGATTTAAAAAGCTTTTTAAACTGGTTTATGTTGGTGCTGTGTTTTATTTCATCCTTTAAACAGTTCCATATTTGAACCCCTGCTATGTCTCCCGGCTGGCCTGGGAACGCCTCGGGATCCCCCGGGAAGAGCTAGACGAAGTGGCTGGGGAGAGGGAAGTCTGGGTTTCCCTGCTTAGGCTGTTGCCCCCGCGACCCGACTTCGGATAAGCGGAAGATGATGGATGGATGGATGGAACCCCTGCTATTGTTATACTCATTCGTTTCTGCGTTGTTCTACAATATTGGATCTTAAAAAGTAGTTCTCCTCTTAAATTATAATTCCCTTCTCTTTGTAAAAATCTTCTCTGTAACCCTGTTGGAAGTAAATCTTTACTTGCTTTATAAATCATTTGGGCAGTCTTGAGTTGGATGGGATCTGGTAGTTTTAAATCAAATGTTTTTTATAAATAATCCATTAGTAGTGTTCTCGGGGTCCTGTGTTATGTATCAGTCTGATGGCCCTTTTTTGCATTATGAATAGTGGTTGGATGTTCGTCCTATATGTATTTCCCCAAACTTCTAGACAGTAACTCAAATATGGTAAAACAAGTGTACAATAAAGAGTGTGTAATGTTTTTTGAGTAAGAATGTGCCTTGTTTTACCCAGGACAGCAATACTTCTCGCCAACTTCCCTTTGATGTATGTAATGTGTGACTTCCAGCAGATCCTGTGGTCCAAGATCACAACCAAAAAATTGATTTTGTTTACTCTTTCTATACTAACATTGTCTATATACAATTTTACATCTATATCATTTCTCTTATTTCCAAATAACATAAATATCATAAGATTCTATCAGTCGGCATCCTACTGACAGCAGACATTGTGCAATAAGAGATGTTTTATTATTAATTGGCTCTCATGAAGTGATAGCAAAGCATATTAAAAAAAGTCTTAAAACAAAACAGAAATATTAAAAACTACGGAAATATAGTAAGATTCTATCAGTCAGCATCCTGGTGACAGCAGATATTGTACAGTAAGAGATGTTTTATTATTTATTGGCTCTCATGAAGTGATAGCAAGGCAAAAAATCTTAGCATATTACACCAATTCTTAAAACAGAAATATTAAAAAAACTACAGAAATATAATAAGATTCTATCAGTCGTCATCCTACTAACAATAGACATTGTACAGTAAGAGATGTTTTATTGTTTATTGGCTCCCATGAAGTGATAGCAAAGCACAACATATTTGCATATTATATCAATTCTTAAAACAGAAATATTAAAAAACTAAGGAAATATCATAAGATTCTACCAGTCGGCATCCTACTGACAGCAGACATTGTACAGTAAGAGATTTTTTATTATCCATTGGCTCTCATGAAGTGATAGCAAAGCATATTATACAAAGACTTAAAACAAAACAGAAATATTAGAAAACTACGGAAATATAGTAAGATTCTATCAGTCAGCATCCTGGTGACAAGGGACCAAATCTTAGCATATTTTATCAATTCTTAAAACAAAACAGAAATATTGAAAAACTACGGAAATAATACAATTCTATATGTCGGCATCCTATTGAGAGCAGACATTGTACAGTAAGCGATATATTATTTATTGGCTCTTATGAAGTGATAGCAAGGCACAACATCTTAGCATATTATACAAATTCTTAAAACAGAAATATTAAAAAACTACGGAAATATAGTAAGATTCTATCTGTCGGCATCCTACTGACAGCAGACATTGTACAGTGAGAGATATTTTGTTATTTATTGGCTCTCATGAAGTGATGGCAAGGGACAAAATCTTAGCATATTATACCAATTCTTAAAATAGAAATATTAAAAAAACTGGAAACATCATAAGATTCTATCAGTCGGCATTCAACTGACGGCAGACATTGTACAGTAAAATATGTTTTATTATTTATTGGCTGCCATGAAGTGATAGCAAGGCACAATATCTTAGCATATTATACCAATTATTAAAACAAAACTACACAGACATTATTCAACACTTCTATTTCCTGTGCAAACTGTGATTTAAGACAGCATGCCCATAATAAAGTAATAGACAAGCTATAAAATGGAGTACATTGTGAATAAATTAAGAACAGGAAATGCACAAAAGTTTTAGCAACTGTTATGTAAAAGAAAAGGGGTAGGATTAAATAAGCTCTGCTAGTTCCTACTACTTTTTGAACATGTTAAATAGAGAAATTGTGATGTATCATGTTGTATGTTTGTATGTTCTAAATAAACTCAAACTGATATTAAAGATCTGGATGTCATGGAATTCTTAGTTAGGGTTTGTTTTTGGTGTTTAAATTAGCTTGCAGTAATATCTTCCTAATAAAACACAACATGAAGTCTCCATTTTCTACCGGTTATTCCCTTTTGGGGTTGCGTGGGGCGCTGGTGCCTATCGCAGCTGCATTCGGGCGGTAGGCGGGGTTGAATATAAATTATTTGGTCCAATTCAACATAAAAGTTCGCTAATTGTTTTAGGTCAATACTCAGGTGATTGAATTGTTGAACTGAAACATTTTAACCTTGTGTTCTGCAAACAATGCTAACGCGTGAAGAAACATTTAGTAAAATGTGTCAAAAACAGACGCTTTTTCCCCCCCCGAAAAAGGCGAAAATGTTGCACTATGTTAGCTGTCTGGGCTCAACTGTTGACAACTAACGTTCAGCACCAGCTAAGTCAGTGTTTTTCAATCTTTTTTGAGCCGAGGCACAATTTTAGCATTGAAAAAATGCGGAGGCACACCACCAGCAGACATTGTTAAAAAACTAAACTCAGTTGACAGTAAAAAGTCGTTGAATATGACTTTAAAGCATAACCAAGCATGCATGACTATAGCTCTTGTCTCAAAGTAGGTGTACTGTCACCACCTGTCACATCACACCCTGACTTATTTGGACTTTTTTGCTGTTTTCATGTGTGTAGTGTTTTACTTCTTGTCTTGCAGTCCTATTTTAATGGCTTTTTTCTCTTTTTTTTGGTATTTTCCTGTAGCAGTTTCATGTCTACTTTTGAGCGATTTTTTCCCGCATCTACTTTGTTTTAGCAATCACAAATTTTTCAGTTGTTTTCATCCTTCTTTATGGGGACATTGTCGATTGTCATGTCATGTTCAGATGTACTCTGTGGACGCTGTCTTCGCTCCACAGTAAGTCGAGAGGCGGCGGCGACCAAGAAGAACGTGGAGTTGAAATATAATTACAAAACTTTATATACATATTTATATGATATTTACATATTTATATAATATGTAACTACAAGCTCCATTCACAGACAGAGTCCCATTGCTTTTATGAGCGGTCGAGTGAGTCAAAAGCCGCAAAAAAAAAAAATATATATATATATATATATATTTTTTTTTTTTTTTTTTTTTTGTGGCGGCCGTAATTCTTTCGTGGCGGACCGCCACTAATAAATGAATGTGTGGGAAACCCTGCCGATATTTTCCCGCATCTACTTTGTTTTAGCAATCAAAAATATTTCAGTTGTTTTTATCCTTCTTTGTGGGGACATTGTTGATAGTCTTGTCGTGTTCGGACGTACTTCGTGGACGCCTTCTTTGCTCCACAGTAAGTCTTTGCTGTCGTCCAGTATTCTGTGTTTTGTTTACTTTTCAGCCAGTTCAGTTTTAGTCTCGTTCTGCAATTACTTTTCCTAGGGGCACTCGCTTTTAGTTTATTTTTGGTTTAAGCATAAGACACCTTTTTACCTGCACACTACCTCCCGCTGTGTTCCGACATCTACAAAGCAATTAGCTACCTGCTGCCACCTACTGATATGGAAGAGTATTACACGGTTACTCTGCCGAGCTCTAGACAGCACCGACACTCAACAACAACACATCATTTGCAGACTATAATTACTGCTTTGCGAAAAATATTTTAACCCAAATAGGTGAAATTAGATAACCTAACACGGCACACTAGTCCAGTGTTTTTCAATCTTTTTTGAGCCGAGGCACAATTTTAGCATTGACAAAATGCGGAGGCACACCACCAGCAGACATTGTTAAAAAACGAAACTCAGTTGACAGTAAAAAGTGGTTGGATATGACTTTAAAGCATAATAAAGCATGCATGACTATAGCTCTTGCCTCAAAGTAGGTGTACTGTCACCACCTGTCACATCACACCCTGACTTATTTGGACTTTTTTGCTGTTTTCCTGTGTGGAGTGTTTACTTCTTGTCTTGCACTCCTATTTTAATGTTTTTTTTCTCTTTTTTTTTTGTATTTTCCAGTAGCAGTATCTCGTCTAATTGTGAGCCATATTTTCCCGCACCTACTTTGTTTTACCAATCAAGAATATTTCAGTTGTTTTTATCCTTCTTTGTGGGGACATTGTCGATTGTCATGTCATGTTCAGATGTACTTTGTGGACGCTGTCTTCGCTCCACAGTAAGTCGAGAGGCGGCGGCGGCGACAAAGAAGAACGTGGAGTTGAAATATAATTACAACACTTTATATACATATTTATATGATATTTACATATTTATATAATATGTAACTACAAGCTCCATTCACAGACAGAGTCCCATTGCTTTTATGAGCGGTCGAGTGAGTCAAAAGCCGCAAAAAAATATGTATATATACGTGTATATATATATACATATATATATATATATATTTTTTTTTTTTGTGGCGGCCGTAATTCTTTCGCGGCGGACCGCCACTAATAAATGAATGTGTGGGAAACCCTGCCGATATTTTCCCGCATCTACTTTGTTTTAGCAATCAAAAATATTTCAGTTGTTTTTAGCCTTCTTTGTGGGGACATTGTTGATAGTCTTGTCGTGTTGGGACGTACTTCGTGGACGCCTTGTTTGCTCCACAGTAAGTCTTTGCTGTCGTCCAGCATTCTGTGTTTTGTTTACTTTTCAGCCAGTTCAGTTTTAGTTTCGTTCTGCAATTACTTTTCTTAGGGGCACTCGCCTTTAGTTTATTTTTGGTTTAAGCATAAGACACCTTTTTACCTGCACACTGCCTCCTGCTGTTTCCGACATCTACAAAGCAAATAGTTACCTGCTGCCACCTACTGATATGGAAGAGTATTACACGGTTACTCTGCCCAGCTCTAGACAAAACCGACACTCAACAACAACACATCATTTGCAGACTATAATTACTGCTTTGCAAATAATATTTTTAACCCAAATATGTGAAATTAGATAATCTCTCACGGTTGAAAAACACTGAGCTAGGCAGTTAGCTCTGGTGCTAACCGGCTAGTTAGCCGCCATAAAAGGCACATATTAACCCCAGAAAGCCGCTCAGACTTACTGCGTCACAGAGCAGTCGGAAGGTTCATGTTGGGACGACGACTTAATTCTATCTCCACTCTAGAAGTTGAAGAAAGAAGGAGAGCTTCAAGCAGCCGTGAAGTGTCCGCGGCGTCCTGACACACCTGACATGGTGGCAGGGCAAAATAAGGAGGTGACGTCACCTCCACTTACTCGGCGCTTCTTCACGCACGGGCTGTGCTAATAGAACAGCGCTACTGTTTGTTTACTGGTCAGACAGTGAATTACACCACCGAGACCCCTTTTTAACTAACGCGTGACCTACTTGTGTCCCCCACGTCCACACCAGAGGGTCTTTGAGGGTCTATTGACGACTTAAAAGTTCTCTATTTGTACTTTCACACTTGACTTGACAAGGCCAGATGCATATAATGTCTATGTGCAGGGAGTGTAGGTCAGCTGACGGGGCCAGAAAATACGGGACGTAACCTTGGTAATTGTGAAAAATATAGACAAACATACAACACGTGTGTCAAGTTAAATCACAAATGGTAACATAAAGTAGCTTTTGTAATATTTTTTTCATTTGAAAAATGTACCTGGGAGCAGGTCACAGACTTTAATGCAGGGGTCACCAACCTTTTCTTGGGTACTGATTAATGCCAAGGGCTACCAGTTTGATACACACTTAAATAAATTGCCAGAAATAGCCAATTTGCTCAATTTACCTTTAGTAAATAAATCTATATATATATATATATATAAAAAAATTGATATTTCTATCCGTCATCCCGTCGTACATTTTTTTTCTTTTTACGGAAGGTTTTTTTGTAGGCAATAAATGATGAAAAAAACACTTAATTGGACGATTTAAAAGAGGAGAAAACACGAAAAAAAAATTTAATTACATTTTGAAACATAGTTTATCTTCAATTTCGACTCTTTAAAATTCAAAATTAAACCGAAAAAATGAAGAGAAAAACTAGTTAATTCGAATCTTTTTGAAAAAATTAAAAAAAATAATTTATGGAACATCATTAGTAATTTTTCCTGCTTGAGATTAATTTTAGAATTTTGATGACATGTTTTAAATAGGTTAAAATCCAATCTGCACTTTGTTAGAATATATAACAAATTGGACCAAGCTTTATTTCTAACAAAGACAAATTCTTATTTCTTCTCGATTTTCCGAAACAAAAATTTTAAAAGCAATTCAAAAGATTTTGAAATAAGATTTAAATATGATTCTACAGATTTTCTACATTTGCCAGAATATTTTTTGAATTTTAATCATAATAAGTTTGAAGAAATATTTCACAAATATTCTTTGTTGAAAAAACAGAAGCTAAAATGAAGAATTGAATTAAAATGTATTTATTATTCTTTACAATAATAAAAAAAATAAATTACTTGAACATTGATTTAAATTGTCAGGAAAGAAGAGAAAGGAATTTAAAAGGTAAAAAGCTATATGTGTTTAAAAATCCTAAAGTCATTTTTAAGGTTGTATTTTTTTCTCTAAAATTGTCTTTCTGAAAGTTATAAGAAGCAAAGTAAAAAAAATAAATGAATTCATCTAAACAAGTGAAGACCAAGTCTTTAAAATATTTTCTTGGATTTTCAAATTCTATTTGAGTTTTGTCTCTCTTAGAATTAAAAATGTCGAGCAAAGCGAGCCCAGCTTGCTAGTAAAGAAATAACATTAAGAAAATAGAGGCAGCTCACTGGTAAGTGCTGCTATTTGAGCTATTTTTAGAACAGGCCAGCGGGCGACTCATCTGGTCCTTACGGGCGACCTGGTGCCCGCGGGCCCAGGGATGGTGACCCCTGCTTTAATGCATGAGGCCCCCAGACGTCAATTTTGACTGCAGACCTGGCTTGGAATGCGGCCTGGTCGTATTTTCTTAGCGGGGCCATCTGGCTCAGTGATGCAGGCAGTAAAAGTTGAGTCAGAAATGGCTTTCTTGGCAGCACCTCGGCCAGAGAAGGTTCCATTCCAGCAGAAGACGCATGAAGCATTTTGTCCTGGCCTCCATTCAGTCCTCACTGGATCCTGACTCACCTTCCGCTCTGAGCTGAAATGCAAGACATGTTTTTCTCTCGCTGTTAGCTTTGTCTGTTGGTATGGTTACGAAAAAAAAACACTCGTAAAAATGACTGTTCTTACCAGTTAGTATAGAGGTTTGAGGCATTGGCTAAAAAAAAAAAAATCCAGGTG
>NC_084624.1:43612427-43694927 GCF_033978795.1 Nerophis ophidion
TTGTGTGTCTGGTCCAGTTGATGCAACCTTCACAAAGATTACACTTCATATATTAATGATTCCTAGTCTATTTACAACAAGAGTCAATATAAATCTTCACTTATTTTCTTCTTTCATCATCGATATTATTATTAAAGGTTTCTCTCTTTTTTTGTTGTTGTCCGTGGAACACGTCTTGGCGCCTTGGATGACTTCTTCAAAAAAAAAAAAAAAATAGGCGTTTTTGAAGGAGAGATGGAGCACAGTGGAATGTCTTATTCATTTGCATGTTCCCCCCAAGAGATGCATATAAAGTTTAAAAGCCTCAACGTGTTTCATTTCAACCATTATTTACACACACACGCGCACACACACACACACACACACACGGGCATATAGGTATCTTTCGAGGCAATAAAAAGCACTTTCCCGCCTGGCAACATGAATAAAAAGTCTTTCTGTAGCTGGATGGACAACATGCTAAACTGGGACGTGCCGTGACAGTTTGGGGAGGGGGAGGGGGAGGGAGGGGGCGCTCATGTGCAGTTCCACACCAAAAGCTGCCTCGATTCTGATGGCACACAATAAAAAGGTTTGACATGTGCCCGCCGGTGCCCCCTCTTTGCTTGTGCCGTCGGTCAAACCGAGGAGAATACGGGGGGAAAGTCTGGGGGAACCCGAAAACATCTCAAACTAAACCGTTGTCAGGTCGTTCCTCGATGACCCTCGCGTGGGATGACGAGCGGGGGAGGTGGCTGGTGGAAGGGTTAGGGGCGCAGTGATGAAGTGGAGCACAGTGTTTCTTGTCTGGCCTAAAAGTGGGAAGGGGCCTCATTGTTGACGAGGGTGGGCGTCGAGTCTCGCTGGCGACCTTGAGGAGTAATGCCTGTTTCACCGTTGGCTTATTCACATGAGGCAGTTTTATATATATATATATATATATATTTTTTTTTTTTATAGAAAGAGTAAAGGTCCTTGACTCTGTGTGCCGCGTACGAAGAAGAAGTGAGCTGGTTCTCAGCGGTGGTTGTGCCCATTAAAAGATATAAATTAAAATCATGCTGAACAAAATATCTTCAAATACTGTTTGTTGAGAGGATGATAATAATAATAATAATAATAATATGAGGTGAGGAGCACAAGAAGAAAAAAACAAATAAAAGCAAACCTCTCTTTATGCCTCAAGGTGGAGGAGAGGAAGGAGGGTCAGTTACTTTGGGCCCGCCGCCGGGGCCTCCGGGAAGGAGGAGGGGGAGGCGGAGGACGAGGAGGAGGAGGCCGGGGAGTGGGCGTTCGGGGGTCCGGTGGAAGGGGTGAGAGGAGGGGAGGGGCTGCCGGACTGGACCATCTGCTGCTTGAGCTGGCCGATGGTGCGCTCCAGGTCTTGCCGCGCCTGCCGCTCCCGCCGCAGCTCCGCCTGCAGCTCCTGCCGGTCGGCCTCGGCCCGCTCCAGCCTCTGACGCAGCTCCGACAGCTGCGGAGAAAGAGGAACACGGAGAGAGGATTTGAATGTGGAATGTTAGTACATTTTAGATGAAAGAGACATATGATGTTCCCAAAAATGCCAATAAGCCCTTTAGAAGCATTAAAGATAAGCTGACTCAAGTTAAAGGCCGACTGAAAGCCACTACTACCGACCACGCAGTCTGATAGTTTATATATCAATGATGAAATATTAACATTGCAACACATGCCAATACGACCTCTTTAGTTTACTAAATTGTAATTTTAAATTTCGCGCGGAAGTATCTTTAATTTTCCTGAAGGAACTCTCCTGAAGGAATCAATAAAGTACTATCTATCATGCTAAAACGTCGCGGTATGATGACGCGTGCGCGTGACGTCACGCATTGTAGAGGACATTTTGTTCCAGCATCGTTCCCAGCTAAAAGTCTTCTCTTTTTATCGCATAATTCCACAGTATTCTGGACACCTGTGTTGCCGAATATTTTGCAATTTTTTTCAATGAATAATGGAGACGTCAAAGAAGAAAGCTGTAGGTGGGAAGCGGTGTATTGCGGCATAGAGCATAATACTACCACCACCATGCTTGACGGTAGGCCTGGTGTTCCTGGGATTAAAGACCTCACCTTTTCTCCACCTTTTACCATGAATTGATTAACGTGGACACCGACTTAAACAAGTTGAAAAACTTATTCGGGTGTTACCATTTAGTGGTCAATTGTACGGAATATGTACTGAACTGTGCAATCTACTAATAAAAGTATCAATCAATCAATCAATCAATCAATCAATCAAAAAACCTCCTCCAAACATATTGCTGTATAAATGTTTGACCTGATGGCGGACACGCTTTTTTAACCCTCTTTACTTAACGGCCCTTAAATAAAGACGTTTTTCAACCAACCTTGACTGTGTAAGATTTTGTGGAGTTTCGGTAAAACTGCCTGAAGTTACGGTGCGTGTTTTAAGAGAAAGGGTTAATCACACTAATGGTCAATTTCAAGCGCAGCACCACCATGTTGTGAAGAAGTTTGAAAAACAATAACACAACAACATTTTGACAGCATTTTACCTGTTTTTGTCAGGAGTGCAAGAGTATAATTAGATGTTAAAGGCCTACTGAAATGAGATTTTTTTATTTAAACGGGGATAGCAGGTCCATTCTATGTGTCCATCCATCCATCCATTTTCTACCGCTTATTCCCTTTTGGGGTCGCGGGGGGCGCTGGCGCCTATCTCAGCTACAATCGGGCGGAATACTTGATCATTTCGCGATATTGCCATATTTTTGCTGAAAGGATTTAGTAGAGAACATCGACGATAAAGTTCGCAACTTTTGGTCGCTAATAAAAAAGCCTTGCCTGTACCGGAAGTAGCAGACGATGTGCGTGTGACGTCACGGGTTGTGGAGCTCCTCACATCTGAACATTGTTTACAATCATGGCCACCAGCTGCGAGAGCGATTCGGACCGAGAAAGCGTCGATTTCCCTATTAATTTGAGCGAAGATGAAAGATTCGTGGATGAGGAAAGTGAGAGTGAAGGACTAAAAAAAAATATATATATATAAAATAAATAAAAAAGACGAGGGCAGTAAGAGCGATTCAGATGTTAGACACATTTACTAGGATAATTCTGAAAAATCCCTTATCAGCTTATTGTGTTACTAGTGTTTTAGTGAGATTATATGGTTGTATCTGTACAACCTGAAGGTCGGCCCGCACCTTTCTTCAGCACCAGTCTACGGGCGGTGGCGAAGCCTATCACCGCCCTTCACAAGGGACCCTCTTCGAAACACGGTCTTTCGAAATGATCACCGCATAATACACTGTACTTTGTGTGTGTGGTCCAATCCAACCGTGTTCACTTGACATCTATGTTCCATAGTAAAGCTTGACCGTCATCTTTCGGTAATGTAAACAATGAAACACCGGCTGCGTTTCTGTTGCTAAAGGCGGCCACAATACACCGCTTCCCACCTACAGCTTTCTTCTTTGACGTCTCCATTATTCATTGAACAAATTGCAAAAGATTCAGCGACAGAGATGTCCAGAATACTGTGGAATTATGCGATGAAAACAGACGACTTATAGCTGGGAACTGTGCTGGAACAAAATGTCCTCTACAATGCGTGACGTCACGCGTCATCATACTGCGACGTTTTAGCATGATACTTCCGCGCGAAATTTAAAATTGCACTTTAGTAAACGAAACTGGCCGTATTGGCATGTGTTGCAATGTTAATATTTCATCATTGATATATAAACTATCAGACTGCGTGGTCGCTAGTAGTGGCTTTCAGTAGCCCTTAAAGGTGTTCTAGATTTTGTGGAGTTTGGCAAAACCGCCTGAAGTTACAGTGTGTGTTTTAAGAGAAACTGTTAATCACACTAACGGTCAATTTTAAGTGCAGTGCTACCATGTTGTGATCAAGTCACAAAAACAATCATACCGGCAACATTTTGACAGCATTTGACCTGTATTTGTCAGGAGTGGAAGAGTACAAGTTAGATGTTAATGCTTGGCGTGAGCAGGTAAGCTCGGTGGTGAGGGGTACCTGTGCGGCGTAGTGCGCCTCCTGCTGGCGCTGGAAAGCCGGCTCGCAGGCGCACGCCTGCTGCCGCAGTTGCTCCAGACGCGCCTCCAGCTCCAGCTGCTCCTGGCGCGCCCGACCGAGCTGGCGCGCCTGCTCGCTGTGCACCGCCTCCAGCTCGGTGCGGAGTTCTCGCTGCTCGGCGCTGAGCTCGCGTAGCCTCACCGCCTCGCCGCCACGCAGGGCCTCCAGCTCCTGGTAGACATACGGATGGGGGGGTCAGTCAAAAAAATGCTGAGGACACAATGTGAGCCTTAGGGGAAAATTTGGGCTGCCCTGCTAGAAGATTGGCATCATTACTATTCAATATGTAACATGACTCTAGTGCAGGGGTGCCCATTACGTCGATCGCGAGCTACCAGTCGACCGCGGGGGGTGTGTCAGTCGATCTCCAGCCAGGCTTAAAAAAAAAATAGACCTAAAAATGAGTGATCATCAATCTTCACCAAGACGTCACTTAAATGACATTCACGGTACCGGAGGGTCTTGTGAGATGACGCTGGCTGCTGCAAGATCATTATTATGAAAATATGACCGAGAGGAAGGCGAGAAACACTTTTTATTTCAACAGACTCTCGCGCCGTACCTTCCGTCAAAACTCTAAAGGCCGACTGCACATTTCCTATCTTCACAATAAAAGCCCTGCTTCATGCTGCCTGCGCTAACTAAATACAGAGTCTCGGAAAACTGGCGTGCACAAGCGATCCCTCAGAAAGCTGGCGTGCACATCACTTGTGCACGCCAGCTTTCCGAGACTCTTATTTTGTTAGCGCAGGCTGCATGAAGCAGGGCTTTTATTGTGAAGATAGGAATTGTGCAGTCGGCCTTTAGAGTTTTGACGGAAGGGACGGCGCGAAAGTCTGTTGAAATAAAAAGTGTTTCTCGCCTTCGTCTCTGTCATTTTTTCATAATAATGAACTGGCAGCAGCCAGCGTCATCTCACAAGACCCTCGGGTGCCGTGAATGTCAATCAAGCAAGCTACGGAATTTGCCGCCAATGTTTTTCTTGTAAAGTGTATGGAAGCTGGATGAATTAGATGCCAAAAACCAACCACTTTCATGTGGTATTGTACAGAAAGGACAACTTTTTTTCTCCTCCATTTGAAAACGTGGGCGTTATCATTACTGTCTGATTCCAATCAATGCAAGTCATCAGAATCAGGTAATACACCAACTTATATTCTTGTCTTCGTGAAAGAAAGACATTATGTGTTACACATGCTTGTATTATCATTAAACACATTTAACTTGTTTACAAAAATGTCTCTTTCATAAATAAATAAATATAAATGATACATATAAATGAGGTAGATCCCCTCGAGTTGGTCAATTGAAAAGTAGCTCGCCTGCAGAAAAAGTGTGGGCACCCCTGCTCTAGAGCATGTGTGTCAAACTCTGGCCCGCCGTGTAACATAATTTGGCCCTTGAGGCTGTATCAAATTAACATTAGAGCTGGCCCGCCGGTATCATACAGCGTCGGTGCCGTTCTAACACCGCATTCATCACTAATACTCATACTTCCCACCCCTCCCAATTTTCCCGGGACACTCCCATTTTTTCAGTGCCCCTCTCGAAAATCTCCCGGGCAACCATTCTCCCGAATTTCTCCCGATTTCCACCCAGACAACAACATTGGGGGCGTGCCTTTAGCGTCCTCTACAACCTGTCATCACGTCCGCTTTTCCTTCTTACAAACAGCGTGCTGGCCTAGTCACGTAATATATGCGGCTTTTCACACACACAGAAGTGAATGCAATGCATACTTGGTCACCAGCCATACAGGTCACGCTGAGGGTGGCCGTGTAAACAAATTTAACACTGTTACAAATATGCGCCACACTGTGAACCCACACCAAACAAGAATGACAAACACACAGCACTAACTCTTCCGGGACACTACAAAATACACATCCCGCTACCAACAAAACAACAATTTTATTTTCAAATGTATTAGCCTGTGGAAAAAGTTAATGTTGATATTTACCTCAGAAGGCTGCAAATAGAAAAGAGGCATTAATTTTTTTTTTATAAAAAATGTTTTTAATATACCATTGATGTTTTTTCGTTAGTTTTTTGAAAGTTGATTTTGCACTATTAAGTTATATACGCGTTGCTTGTTCCATATTCAGTGTTATAGCAAATCAGTGTAGTAAACTGAGCCATAATTACCGTTTTATTCATGCACTTTCTCTTGCTACTTCAAGGCTTTAATGTTTTATTCATTCATTATTATTTTATTTTCAAATGTATTATTAGCCTGTTGAAAAAGTTTATTTTGATCTTTACCTCAGAGGGCTGCAAATAGAAAAGAGGCATTCAATTTTTACTATAATTTTATCTAATATGCCATTGATATTTTTCAATTATTATTAGTATTATTTGAAACTGGATTTTGCATGTCACTATAAAGTTATATAAGCCTTGCTTGTTCAATATTCAATGTAAAACTTGTTTGGGTCCCTATTAAAAGGTTAATTTGTTCAACCTTGGCCCGCGGCTTCCTTCACTTTTACATTTTGGCCCACTTTGTATTTGAGCTTGACACCCCTGCTCTAGAGTGAGCTTCTGCCTGATCCATAAGAAAACACGGAGCCACATTCTGGCCAAAGTGCGCTTTCTAGCACATTCTTAACAATTTGTTTCATCAGCAAAAACGCAACTGACCTGAATGTAAAACGATTCTGGATATAAGACCCGCGTTTGTAAAAAGACAAAAAAGGAACAGTAATCATTATTAATGACATCACGTTGTCAGTCATCACTAAAATGTTTCTATAGACTTTGACTGATCTATAATCTCTCTCTAGTGACTCAAAGCGCTTTTACATAGTGAAAGATACATTTAAAGCAGTGTGGGTGGCACTGGGAGCAGGTGGGTAAAGTGTCTTGCCCAAGGACACAACGGCATTGACTAGGATGGCGGAAGCGGGAATCGAACCTGCAACCCTCAAGTTGCTGGCACGGCCACTCTACCAACCGAGCTAAACCGCCGTATTACACTGTTATTGTTTTGCATCCCCTGTCATCCTAGTACCCCCCGCGCCCCGCCCCAGAGAGGAGTTGTACAGTCTAATGGCGTGTGGGACAAAGGAGTTTTTGAGTCTATTAGTCCTGCACTTGGGATGAAGCAGTCTAGCACTGAACAGGCTCCTCTGGCTACTGATAACACTATGCAGAGGGTGACTGGCATCATCCAGGATGCTCACTAGTTTGTCAACAGTCCTCTTCTCTGCCACCGTCACCAATATGTACACTTTTGACCGAGACTGTATAAACCTCGAGAACACAAGTCTTTTGTAGACATTTTCTACGGAAGAAAAACCAACACATTTAACTGAACTGCACCAAAAATTGAAGCAGAAGCTTGTGGATGGCTACCAAAAGCGCCTTATTGCAGTGAAACTTGCCAAGGCACATGTAAGCAAATATTAACATTGCTGTACGTATACTTTTGACCCGGCACATTTTCAGTAGTCATAATAAATTCATAAAAGAAGCAAACTTCATGAATGTTTTTTGTGAGCAACAAGTATGTGCTCCAATCACTACATCACAAAAAAATAAGAGTTGATTGGAAACTCAAGACAGCCATGACATCATCCATCCATCCATCCATCTTCCTCCGCTTATCCGAGGTCGGGTCGCGGGGGCAACAACCTAAGCAGGGAAACCCAGACTTCCCTCTCCCCAGCCACTTCGTCTAGCTCTTCCAGGGGGATCCCGAAGCGTTCCCAGGCCAGCCGGGAGACATAGTCTTCCCAACGTGTCCTGGGTCTTCCCCGTGGCCTCCTACCGGTTGGACGTGCCCTAAACACCTCCCTAGGGAGGCGTTCGGGCGGCATCCTGACCAGATGCCCGAACCACCTCATCTGGTTCCTCTCCATGTGGAGGAGCAGTGGCTTTACTTTGAGTTCCTCCCGGATGGCAGAGCTTCTCACCCTATCTCTAAGGGAGTGAATTGTGAAGTGAATTACATTTATATAGCGCTTTTCTCTAGTGACTCAAAGCGCTTTACAGAGTGAAACCCAATATCTAAGTTACATTTAAACCAGTGTGGGTGGCACTGGGAGCAGGTGGGTAAAGTGTCTTGCCCAAGGACACAACGGCAGTGACTAGGATGGCGGAAGCGGGAATCGAACCTGCAACCCTCAAGTTGCTGGCACGGCCACTCTACCAACCGAGCTATGCCGCCCCAAAAGAGAGACCCAAACTCATTTGGGCCGATTGTACCCGTGATCTTATCCTTTCGGTCATGACCCAAAGCTCATGACCATAGGTGAGGATGGGAACGTAGATCGATCGGTAAATTGAGAGCTTTGCCTTCCGGCTCAGCTCCTTCTTCACCACAACGGATCGGTACAACGTCCGCATTACTGAAGACGCCGCACCAATCCGCCTGTCGATCTCACCATCCATTCTTCCCTCACTCGTGAACAAGACTCCTAGGTACTTGAACTCCTCCACTTGGGGCAGTGTCTCCTCCCCAACCGGAGATGGCATTCCACCCTTTTCCGGGCGAGAACCATGGACTCGGACTTGGAGGTGCTGATTGTCATTCCGGTCGCTTCACACTCGGCTGCGAACCGATCCAGTGAGAACATGACATCATGTTCTTTACAAGTGTATGTAAACTTTTGCCCGAGACTGTATAAACCTCGAGAGCACAAGTCTTTTGTAGACATTTTCTACGGAAGTCAACACAGTCTTGTGTATGAATCACTAGGGGACATTTAACTTGTATATTGAGCGTGGAATGTTTAATAAAGAAAAAGGTAAACATTTGGTGTATTTTGAAGGGTTTCTCTTGTTGCTGTCTCACCATTTCCAGCTGCAGCTGCTTGTGCAGGGTGGAGTTGAGCTTCTCCTGCTGCCTGCTGTACATCTGCATGATCTCCACCACGATCCTGTCCTTGTCGTCCTCCACCGCCGCGCTTCCGCCGCAGCCCGTGTCCTCCCCCGTTACCGGCGGCGACGTGGGAGGGGGAGGAGGAGGAGTGGGGGCGTGAGCGGCTATCTTGCCGCTCAGGCTGCCGGTCTCCATGGAAACTGCCTGGGCTTGGCATTCTTGTTCGCCGGCCGAGGCGGCGGTGGCATGTTGGGATTTGGCCTCCTTGGCAGCGGTGAGGGGAGGCGACGCGTGAAGATCTGAGGGACGGCAGGGTGAAGGACGAAGTTAGAAAAAATAAAATAAAGAGCAGAGAGGAGGCGGTTGTACGGCAGAAAACGCGAGCCAAGCTGGTGCGCACTCTCGCCTACGTGCAAAAAAAAAAAAAAAGTTAACAGCTTTATGTAGTGACACAAACACTCGCCCACGAATGAAACACCCCGTGACTGGATAGCTGTTCATTAATGAAGACATAGCATGGCTTCTAATGAAAGGGATTTTGCAGTTTGCTCGCTTTATTTTGACTGGAAACAGCACACCTGGCACCTGCATACTACCCGGCACATGCTCGCACGCGGAATACAAAAATAAACCGGATCAGTGGGACGAACAGAAATAGCGGAAGGTGTAGACGGAGAGGAGAGCGCTGAGGCGAGGGAGCCGACGGGGAAGAAAAAGTGACAGCAGACTGCGGGGGAGGTGGAGAAGCAGAATGAATGAATGCAAAAAAAAGGGAGAGGAGATGCCAGGGATACATGCTGGAGGAGACACCAGGAATACATGCTGGAGGAGACACCAGGAATACATGCTGGAGGAGACACCAGGAATACATGCTGGAGGAGACACTAGGAATACATGCTGGAGGAGACACCAGGGATACATGCTGGAGGAGACACCAGGGATACATGCTGGAGGAGACACCAGGGATACATGCTGGAGGAGACACCAGGGATACATGCTGGAGGAGACACCAGGAATACATCCTGGAGAAGACACCAGGAATACACGCTGGAGGAGACACCAGGGATACATGCTGGAGGAGACGCCAGGGATACATGCTGGAGGAGACACCAGGAATACATGCTAGAGGAGACACCAGGAATATGCTGGAGGAGACACCAGGAATACATGCTGGAGGAGACACCAGGGATACATGCTGGAGGAGACACCAGGAATACATGCTGGAGGAGACACCAGGGATACATGCTGGAGGAGACACCAGGGATACATGCTGGAGGAGACACCAGGGATACATGCTGGAGGAGACACCAGGGATACATGCTGGAGGAGACACCAGGAATACATCCTGGAGAAGACACCAGGAATACACGCTGGAGGAGACACCAGGGATACATGCTGGAGGAGACGCCAGGGATACATGCTGGAGGAGACACCAGGAATACATGCTAGAGGAGACACCAGGAATATGCTGGAGGAGACACCAGGAATACATGCTGGAGGAGACACCAGGGATACATGCTGGAGGAGACACCAGGAACACACGCTAGAGGAGACACCAGGGATACATGCTGGAGGAGACACCAGGAATACATGCTGGAGGAGACACCAGGGATACATGCTGGAGGAGACACCAGGGATACATGCTGGAGGAGACACCAGGGATACATGCTGGAGGAGACACCAGGGATACATGCTGGAGGAGACACCAGGAATACATGCTGGAGGAGACACCAGGAATACATGCTGGAGGAGACACCAGGGATACATGCTGGAGGAGACACCAGGAATACATGCTGGAGGAGACACCAGGAATACATGCTGGAGGAGACACCAGGAATACATGCTGGAGGAGACACCAGGGATACATGCTGGAGGAGACACCAGGGATACATGCTGGAGGAGACACCAGGAATACATGCTGGAGGAGACATCATTTTAGCTTCTATTTTTTCGACGAAGAATATTTGTGAAGTATTTCTTCAAACTTATAATTAAAATTAAAAAAATATATTCTGGCAAATCTAGAAAATCTGTAGAATCTAATTTAAATCTTATTTCAAAGTATTTTGAATTTCTTTTAAAATTTTTGTTCAGGAAAATCTAGAAAAAATAATGATTTGTTTTTGTTAGAAATATAGCTTGGTCCAATTTGTTATATATTCTAACAAAGTGCAGATTGGATTTGAACTTATTTAAAACATGTCATCAAAATTCTAAAATTAATCTTAATCAGGAAAAATTACTAATGATGTTCCTTAAATTCTTTTTTTTAATTTTTAAAAAAATATTTGAATTAGCTAGTTTTTCTCTTCTTTTTTTCGGTAGAATTTTGATTTTTAAAGAGTTGAAATTGAAGATAAACTATCTTTCAAAGTTTAATTTTAATTTTTTTCGTGTTTTCTCCTCTTTTAAACCGTTCAATTAAGTCTTTTTTTCATCATTTATTCTCTACAAAAAACCTTCCGTAAAAGGAAAAAAAATGTACGACGGAATGACAGACAGAAATACAATTTATTTAAGTGTGTATCAAACTGGTAGCCCTTCGCATTAATCAGTACCCAAGAAGTAGCTCTTGGTTTCAAAAAGGTTGGTGACCCCTGCTCTATATCATCTGGGATGTCGTGTTGTGGTGAAAGTCACTCCAAACAGACGGCTGGCGGTGGTCATCGATGGCCAAAGTGCACAATAGAAGCAAAAAAAAGCTAAAAAAAACTACAAAACATTTCAGCCGGGTGGGGAGAATGCAGACTCAGGATGAAGGGGTGTATTTATCAATTCCGCCTCTTAAAACGAACCATTTTAAAAGAGGAAAAAAAATGGCATGAAAATATCTCCGTAAAACTAAATATTTTGCCGCCGGGTATATAGTATGCGCCTGCCTAGAATTACTGCCGGGTCAAACTCGTTTAGCAAAATAATTAGCGCATGCTTAGCATTACCGCCGGCTCAGGATTAATGCCGGGTCAAACTCGTTTTGCAAAATATTATTTTTATTAGCGCATGTCTAGAATTTCCACCGGGTCAAACTCGTTTCGCCAAATAATAAGCATATGCCTAGAATTCCCGCCGGGTCAAACTCGTCACGTCACGAGTGACACTTCACCTGTCATCATTTTCAAATTGGAGGAGGCTGATTTCAATCATTTGAAATCGCATAAAGGGAAGAAGATTAAGAGCTATTCAGTAGGATTTAAGGTCCAAGCTATTGAATATGTTAAAAAGAACAGTAAGCAGCTATGTTTTAGTAATATACCGTAGCTGCGTGTGTCAAATATGAGTCATTAAATGACTCCCGCCTCCTGGTGGTAGAGGGCGCTAGTGATCCTTCTTGCGACTACTCGGCTGCAGAAGAAGTGACAACAAGCAGCGACCGTTTATTTTTTCCTCTCGCTTGCACTTTTAACATGGAGGATTACATATCTAAAATAAAAGTTTTCTAAACTGGACTCTCAATCGAAGCAGGAGGTAATAAAAGAAGATCTACATCGAGACAGAGAGACTTTTAGAACTGAAGAAAGATACGGAAGACTTCTATAAACAAGTTATCGATGCTTTTGATCAGAAGGAGCTGCGCATGGACTTCATTTATAAGTAAATGTAAGACCATAATAACGTTTTTTTAATTAAATGTGCTTTTCATGCTGGTATCCTTACATCACACTCAAATTTATAAGCGCAGGCCTAAATTGACCGCATGCCTTTGGTAAGTACCGGAGTGAGAAGAGGTTTTAAAATATTTATCGCATGCTTGCCTTTACCGCATGCCTTTGGTAAGTGCCGGAGTGAGAAGAGGTTTTAAATTAATTAGCGCCCCGGCGGCAATTCAAGGAAATACGGTATGCATATTTTGCACCATGTTATGTAGACCACAATGAATGTAGAAAAAAAAGTCATGATGACCCCCTTAACTGAAGGTCAGCACGTGATTATGTGCATAGCTGCAGGCAGTGTGTGTGTGTGTGTGTGTGTGTGTGTGTGTGTGTGTGTGTGGGAGATGGGCTTCCACTGTTTACAGTAAGCACGTGTCTCCTCCATAAACATGATGCGCTTGTCTCTCCTGCTCACATTGTATGAATGCTAATGCCTAGTGCTGGCTGCCATGGGAATATTTCAACATTTCATCTGCACGTGTGCGAGCTTGAGCCTGATAGCCAGCACAGTGATAACTAATGGCGGACATACAGGATTGAGTGTGCTCCTCAAAAATTTTATTATTGGGAAAAGGAAGCCTCACAACTTGGAGATGCAGCCCTCAACACGCAATACATCAGCAAATCGACCCTGTTATGCTTTTTTTTCGGCAAACTTTTTTTGTGACGCCACCACAGAAGTCCACCATTGTCAACAAATATGAAAAAGAGCGATCATAACCATAGAAGAACAAATGGAAAGGACTGTGCCGGCTACTCAGGGGAATATGAGAAATAGTAGGGATGTCTAATGATGGCTTTTTTGCCGATATCTGATATTGTCCAACTTTTAATTACCGATTCCGATATATACATTCGTGAAATTAACACATTATTATGCCTTATTTTGTTGTGATGCCCCGCTGGATGCATTAAACAATGTAACAAGGTTTTCCAAAATAAATCAACAAAGGTTACGGAAAAAAAGTGCCAACATGGCACTGCCATATTTATTATTAAAGTCACAAAATGCTTTTTTTTTTAAACATGCCTCAAAACAGCAGCTTGGGATTTGGGACATGCTCTCCCTGAGAGACCATGAGGAGGTTGAGGTGGGTGGAGTTGAGATGGGGTAGCGGGGGAGTGCATATTGTAGCGTCCCGGAAGAGTTAGTGTTGCAAGGGGTTCTGGGTATTTGTTCTGTTGTGTTACGGTGCGTATGTTCTCTCGAAATGTCATTCTTGTTTGGTGTGGGTTCACAGTATGGTGCATATTTGTAACAGTGTTAAAGTAGTTTATATGGCCACCCTCATTGTGACCTGTATGGCTGTTGACCAATAATGCCTTGCATTCACTTGTTTGAGTGAAAAGCCGTAGATATTATGTGACTGGGCCGGCACGCAAAGGCAGTGCCTTTAAGGTTTATTGGCGCTCTGTACTTCTCCCTACGGCCGTGTACCACTCCGTACGGTGGCGTTTTAATAGTCATTAATTATACTTTTTGAAACCGATACCGATAATTTCCGATATCACATTTTAAAGCATGTGCAGCGATCATAACCATAGAAGAACAAATAGAAAGGACTGTGCCGGCTACTCGGTGGAATATGGGAAATAGTAGGGATGTCTAATGATGGCTTTTTTGTCGATATCCGATATTCCGATATTGTCCAACTCTTAATTACCGATTCCGATATATACATTCGTGAAATTAACACATTATTATGCCTTATTTTGTTGTGATGCCCCGCTGGATACATTAAACAATGTAACAAGGTTTTCCCCCCCAAAAAAACGACAAAAGTTATGGGAAAAAAGTGCCAACATGGCACTGCCATATTTATTATTAAAGTCACAAAATGCATTTTTTTTTTTTTTTAAACATGCCTCAAAACAGCAGCTTGGGATTTGGGACATGCTCTCCCTGAGAGAGCATGAGGAGGTTGAGGTGGGTGGGGTTGGGGGGGCGGGGTTGAGATGGGTTAGCAGGGGGTGCATATTGTAGCGTCCCGGAAGAGTTAGTGTTGCAAGGGGTTCTGGGTATTTGTTCTGTTGTGTTACGGTGCGTATGTTCTCTCGAAATGTCATTCTTGTTTGGTGTGGGTTCACAGTGTGGTGCATATTTGTAACAGTGTTAAAGTAGTTTATATGGCCACCCTCATTGTGACCTGTATGGCTGTTGACCAATAATGCCTTGCATTCACTTGTTTGTGTGAAAAGCCGTAGATATTATGTGACTGGGCCGGCACGCAAAGGCAGTGCCTTTAAGGTTTACTGGCGCTCTGTACTTCTCCCTACGGCCGTGTACCACTCCGTACGGCGGCGTTTTAATAGTCATAAATTATACTTTTTGAAAACGATACCGATAATTTCCGATATCACATTTTAAAGCATATGCAGCGATCATAACCATAGAAGAACAAATAGAAAGGACTGTGCCGACTACTCAGTGGAATATGAAAAATAGTAGGGATGTCTAATGATGGCTTTTTTGCCGATATCCGATATTCCGATATTGTCCAACTCTTAATTACCGATTCCGATATATACATTCTTAAAATTAACACATTATTATGCCTTATTTTGTTGTGATGCCCCGCTGGATGCATTAAACAATGTAACAAGGTTTTCCCCCCAAAAAACGACAAAAGTTATGGGAAAAAAGTGCCATATTTATTATTAAAGTCACAAAATGCATTTTTTAATTTTTTTTATTTTTTTAACATGCCTCAAAACAGCAGCTTGGGATTTGGGACATGCTCTCCCTGAGAGAGCATGAGGAGGTTGAGGTGGGTGGCGCTGAGATGGGGTGGACAGGGTAGCGGGGGGGGTGCATATTGTAGCGTCCCGGAAGAGTTAGTGTTGCAAGGGGTTCTGGGTATGTTCTCTCGAAATGTCATTCTTGTTCGGTGTGGGTTCACAGTGTGGCGCATATTTTCAACAGTGTTAAAGTTATTTATACGGCCACCCTCAGTGTGACCTGTATGGCTGTTGACCAAGTATGCCTTGCATTCACTTGTTTGTGTGAAAAGCCGTAGATATTATGTGACTGGGCCAGCACGCAAAGGCAGTGCCTTTAAGGTTTATTGGCGCTCTGTACTTCTCCCTACGGCCGTGTACCACTCCGTACGGCGGCGTTTTAATAGTCATAAATTATACTTTTTGAAAACGATACCGATTATTTCTGATATCACATTTTAAAGCATTTATCTATGTCCGATGTTATCGGACATCTCTAATTAAAATACAAATATTTATAAAAGGCTTTTAAAAATAAAGCACACGAAAATCATACAAACATCACTTAACAAAAAATAAAGCATTACTTAAAAGCACAGCATGAAAAATAAAGAAACTATCAGTATATAAAAGAAAGAAAAACAGAAAAAAAATCAAGATTATGTCCTTTGGTGTTAGGGTGACACTGTGTGTGGGATGTAGCTTGAAAACATAACTCAATTGTATCTGCAATACTGACCCATGGGGGGTTCATCGGGGTGCAGCCCCCGGCGCCCGTAGTGCTGTTTGAGCAGCGAGCCCAGCATCTCGGGGCTCAGCTCTGTCTCCCGCCCCACTGACACGTTGGGAGCCACCATCTTATCGTACGTGTACAGGTAGTAGCTGAAAGAGAAACAGATAGGAGATCAGACAGTAAAACAAACAGGTAAGTAATTACATAATGAGTGACAGTTTTAATGAGGTGAAATAAATGTTATTTATTGCCCTATTCTTAACTTGTTGTCTGCGTTTGGTGATTGATGGACTGACTTGGTGGGGCATGAGTTCTATTTTTGTTACCCTACTCAGAACGAAGAGCACATATAAATACATATATACATACATATATACACACACACATTCATACAGTCGTGGTCAAAAGTTTACATACACTTGTAAAGAACAGAATGTCATGGCTGTCTTGACTTTCCAATCATTTTTACGACTTTTATTTTATTGTAATGTAGTGATTGGAGCACATACTTGTTGCTCACAAAAAACATTCATGAAGTTTTTTTTTTTTTATGAATTTATTATGGCTCTACTGAAAATGTGAGAAAATGTGCTGGGTCAAAAATATACGTACAGCAATGTTAATATTTGCTTACATGTCCCTTGGCAAGTTTCACTGCAATAAGGCGCTTTTGGTTGCCATCCACAAGCTTCTGCTTGAATTTTTGACCACTTCTCTTGACAACATTGGTGCAGTTCAGCTAAATGTGTTGGTTTTCTGACACAGACTTGTTTCTTCAGCATTGTCCACACGTTTAAGTCAGGACTTTGGGAAGGCCATTCTAAAACCTTCATTCTAGCCTGGTGGAGCCATTCCTTTACCACATTTGACCTGTGTTTGGGGCCATTGTCCTGTTGGAACACCCAACTGCGCCCAAGACCCAACCTCCGGGCTGATGATTTTAGCTTGTCCTGAAGAATTTGGAGGTAATCCTTTTTTTTTCATTGTCCCATTTACTCTCTGTAAAGCACCAGTTCCATTGGCAGCAAAACAGGCCTAGAGCATAACACTACCACCACCATGCTTGACAGTAGGATTGGTGTTCCTGGGATTAAAGGCCTCACTTTTTCTCCTCCAAACATTCTGCTGGGTATTGTGGCCAAACAGCTCAATTTTTGTTTCATCTGACAGACACCACATGGACAAAGATAAGACATTCTGGAGGAAAGTTCTCTTGTGTGTGTGTGTGTATATATATATATATATATATATATATATATATATATATATATACATATACATATATATATATATATATATATATATATATATATAAATGATTGTAGCTGAGATAGGCGCCAGCACCCCCCGCGACCCCGAAAGGGAATAAGCGGTAGAAAATGGATGGATGGATATATATGTCTTGATTGGATTATCCAGAGAATAGTGCTCGATACCGTGGTAGAGCGCAATATGTAGGTGTGGGAAAAATCACAAGACTACTTCAACTCTACAGAACTGTTTCATGAGGGGTTCCCTCAATCATCAGGAGATGATGATTGAGGGAACCCCACATGAAACAGTTCTGTAGAGATGAAGTAGTCTTGTGATTTTTCCCACACATATATACAGTATATATATATATATATATATATATATATATATATATATATATATAGATGTATGTATATACCACATAACTTTCCTCCAGAACACACACACACACACACGGAGTAATTGAGAATGAATAATTCCAATTTTAAGCTTGTTTAGTACTAAAAATATTTTATTGAAGCTGATGTCTTGTTGTATTATTCACTGTGTGTACATATATATGTATATATACATATATATATATATATATATGTATACATATATATATGTATATATATATATATATATATATACATATATACATACATATATATATATATATATATATATATATATATATATATATATATATACACATATATATACACCTACATACATATGTGTGTGTGTAAATATATATATTTCATTCTGCATGACCTATGGGCATGCTGAAGCTCCTTAACAAGAGAACAGTCTTGCCAAGTGTTTAAGTGGAGTTAAAAAGGTTCCAAAAAGACAAGAGAACACAGCACAGGAATATGGATAGGTCTTATCTTGTGTTTACACCAGCTCCGCCTAAACAAACCTTGGGCTTATCACAAATGTCCAGGTGGCGGGTATGAAAGAGAGAGAGAGATAATGCCAGGAGAGGCAGAGAGGCCAGTGGTCACTAAAGTATCTTTTTGGCATGGGGGGAGGAGAATGAACCTCCCCCACAAACGGTTCCCCTCCAGACCCAGCTTTGGCTGGCACTGGGAACTAGGTTAAGCAAGACAGCTCAGTAGTGTTCTGCGCTGGCAACTTGAAATCTTTGTCTCGATCTCTCCTCAATCCACAACAGTTTAACGTGAAACGCCAAAAGAAAGGAAGGAATAGCGTAAACGCCCGGACTGGCAGTCGACAGGTGCACGCTAATGCACGCCGCCAGTCGCCCCGACGAAGAGGCTGAGTGCTGAGGAGCCAATGATTAGGGCTCACTGCTGCGACAAACTGGTGCGGACTGGTTCTTGGGTGGAATAGCTGTCATGTGGCACTGTTGGGTTTGAGCCGCGTGTGAGCGCTCATCCTGCCAATTTGTCTGGTTTGGATGTCTGCGGCTTGCCACGTCTGTCACATGCCAAGGCCGGCTTTTAATCTGGCCCAGATTATAGTCACATGCAAGAAGACGGTGGCAAGAAGGTCAAAAAGAGTAGCCTGTTTCACAAACTAAACATATATTAGACCAGGGGTCACCAACCTTTTTGAAACCAAGAGATACTTCTCTGGTACTGATTAATATTAACGAAGGGCTACCAGTTTGATACACACTTAAATAAATTGACAGAAATAGCCAATTTGCTCAATTTACCTTTAACTCTATGTTATTAGTAATAATTAATGATATTTATCTTTGTGGAAACACTGATCATCTTAATGATTTCTCACAATAAATATATATTTTTGATGTTTTAAATAGGTTAAAATCCAATCTGCACTTTGTTAGAATATATAACAAATTGGACCAAACTATATTTCTAACAAAAACAAATCATTATTTCTTCTAGATTTTCCAGAACAAAAATTTGAAAAGAAATTCAAAAGACTTTGAAACAAGATTTAAATTTGATTCTACATATTTTCTAGATTTGCCAGAATAATTTTTGGGAATTTTAATCATAATAAGTTTGAAGAAAAAATTCACAAATATTCTTCGTCAAAAATGAAGAATTAAATTAAAATGTATTTATTATTCTTTACAATAAAAATAAAAAAAATACTTGAACATTGATTTAAATTGTCAGGAAAGAAGAGGATGAAATTTAAAAGGTAAAAAGGTATATGTGTTTAAAAATCCTAAAGTCATTTTTAAGGTTGTATTTTTTCTCTAAAATTGCCTTTCTGAAAGTTATGAGAAGCAAAGTAAAAAAATAAATGAATTTATTTAAACAAGTGAAGACTGAGTCTTTAAAATATTTTCTTGAATTTTCAAATTCTGTTTGAGTTTTGTCTCTCTTAGAATTAAAAACGTCGAGCAAAGCGAGACCAGCTTGCTAGTAAAAAAATACAATTTAAAAAATGGAGGCAGCTCACTGGTAAGTGCTGCTATTTGAGCTATTTTTAGAACAGGCCAGCGGGCGACTCATCTGGTCTTTACAGGCGACTTGGTGCCCGCGGGCACCGCGTTGGTGACCCCTGATATTTTGTCATCGGTTGATATCGGAATCGGTAATTAAGAGTTGGACAATTTCGGCAAAAAAAGACATTATCGGACATTTCTAACTCTGACACATCTTTCAAAAAAGTTAAATATACAAAAAATGGTGCTTTCAAGTCACTGAGCGCTCATAAAAGCCAAAGTTTGAATGCATCTTGTGTGGAAACAAGCCCTGAAATACTTGAAGGACTGTGACGATTGCTTCCAACACAACTTGGGCGTGAGTGAGATGTGAGCGTCGTGGAGTAGTGAAAACTTCCTACCCTTTATCTCGATATTGCAAACTACCTTGTGATAGAACTCTCAAGGGGCGAAGACATAGCTAGATCTACTTCTGTCACCTCATTCTGTGTGGATGGCAGATGCAGAGGGGGAAAAATAGGCGGCTTTTACCAAGCGACTATAGAGAAGCATCTTGCTAATTGGAATAGTCTGTTATTGATCATTTTCTTCTTAACCATATAAGTAGGAACTATTCTGGGTATGTTTTTGAAGAATATCCTCAGAGGGATGAGCACTGAGTGTGTTACTTTCATATTACATACTTTCTTGTGGTCTACATAATAAGGAAAGATGGTTTCTTCAGTCAAAATGTTGCATAGTTTTGTTTTACACACCATCTTCAAGCCGCTTTCTGACTTTCTTTTCAGAATGCACCGTTTTGTTGAAGCCAACTCTACTTCCACGGTGTCCCCTTCAGTCATTTGGTAGTTTTTAGCACTTCTGTATCGAGTCTACTGACAGTTAGATCTATATTATAGTTAGAACTACACTCTGCTTTCCATTGGAAATGGCAACAGTGGAGGATGCATGTGCATGTAGGAGCCAGTCTGCCCCACAACAAGAGGATAAAGAAAAAGAAGAAACTTAGTGACAATTTCGGACTACAACGGCAGACTCGCTAAAAGCTCTTTGGGGTAAACCTCTAAAGATATCCGGGGACGTCACATGCTGGAAATCGTCATTCCAGACGGCTCGTTCGAAACAAGTGTGTAGGCAGGAAAGATTGTTCTATAAATATCTCCGCCATGCCTCCGTGCTTTGATTTCAAATTTTGGAGACTTAAGAGGATCTCAAATCCACAAAAACAGGTGCCGACAGATAAGAAAAGTTAGTTTGCCTATCAAGACCCCTTCAAAATATAGATTTTGTCAAGAAACAATTTAACATTTATTATGAATGAATATTACCATGAATTGATTAACGTGGACCCCGACTTAAACAAGTTGAAAAACTTATTCGGGTGTTACCATTTAGTGGTCAATTGTACGGAATATGTGAAGTGAAGTGAATTATATTTATATAGCGCTTTTTCTCTAGTGACTCAAAGCGCTTTACATAGTGAAACCCAATATCTAAGTTACATTCAAACCAGTGTGGGTGGCACTGGGAGCAGGTGGGTAAAGCGTCTTGCTCAAGGACACAACGGCAGTGACTAGGATGGCGGAAGCGGGAATCGAACCTGCAACCCTACAGTTGCTGGCACGGCCGCTCTACCAACCGAGCTAAACCGCTTAATATGTACTGAACTGTGCAATCTACTAATAAAAGTATCAATCAAAACGACAAACACACACACAAAAGTACCGAAAAATCGAGAAATGGTACCCTATCGCAGTGTTTTTCAACCTTTTCGGAGCCAAGGCACATTTTTTTCATTGAAAAAATCTCAAGGCACACCACCAGCAGAAAACGTTAAAAAATTAAACTCAGTAGCCGATATTGACAATAAAAATCTGTTGGATACGAATTCAGACCATAACTAAGCATGCATGACTATAGCTCTTGTCTCAAAGTAGGTGTACTGTCACCACCTGTCACATCACACCCTGACTTATTTGGACTTTTTTGCTGTTTTCCTGTGTGCAGTGATTTACTTCTTGTCTTGCGCTCCTATTTTGTTGTTGATTGTCATGTCATGTACGGATGTACTTTGTGGACGCCGTCTTCTGCTCCACACGCTGTAAGTCTTTGCTGTCCTCCAGCATTCTGTTTTTGTTTACTTTGCAGCCAGTTCAGTTTTAGCTTCGTTTTGCACAGCCTTCCCTAAACTTCAACGGCTTTTCTTAGCGGCACTTGCCTTTTGTTCATTTAAGCATTAGATAGCTTTTTACCTGCTCGCTGCCTCCGGCTGTCGTCTGCATATTATGATCACAACAAACCATGTTAATGACATCTACAAAGCAATTAGCTACCTGCTGCTACCTACTGATGTGGAAGAGTATTGCACGGTTACTCAGCCGAGCTCTAGACAGCACAGACGGCACATTTGCGGATTATAAGTACTGGTTTACAGAAAATATTTTTAACCCAATTAGGTGAAATTACATAATCCTCCACAGCACAACAGACAATATCTCACGGTACACCAGTGTGCCGCGACACAGTGGTTTAAAACCACTGCCCTATCGGTTCAAATGTGAAAGGTACACCTTCAAAATCCCCATTTAAACAGAACCGCAGGACACTGTAAGTTCTACACTGCAAAAAGTGAAATCTAAGTAAGATTAAATATCTCAAATAAGGGTGATATTTGCTTATTTTCAGTTTGATAAGATCATTCTTCTCACTAATCAGATTTTATGTTCGAGTGTTTTACTTGTTTTAAGTGTTTTGCTCCTAAATGATGTCAGTAAGATATTACAGCTTGTTGCTGAGATGTGATGACCTATATTGAGTAAAACATGCTTGAAACTAGAATATCAACTGTTGCAAAGCTGTGTCATCAACACTCACAAGTATAAAACTACTTTTTTAAAGCAATCATTTCTTACTTCAAGCATGGAAAAAAAATTGTGATGTATGCATATCATTATGTCAAGAAAAGGGCACTATCATTAGCTTAATTTAAGAATATTTTTCAACATATTGAGCAAAAAGGTGTCATTTTTTTTCTACCATGAACAGTACACTTGTTATTAGTGAGAATGTACTTATTTTAAAGTATGTATGGGTTCATTGAGGTTAGCTAATTTTACTTGTTTTGGAAAGTCTTGACAAGACGAATTTTCTTGTTCTATTGGCAGATAATTTTGCTTAGTTCAAAAATAATACCCCTCATTTTTGTATTTCTTTTTCTTGTTTTTGAACACTGACTTTTCATCAAATGGTGGCTGCTATAGAGAAGCACTATTTGATTATTTTCCATCTTAACCACCAGAAGTGGGTAGAGTAGCCAGAAGTTGTACTCAAGTAAGAGTACTGTTACTTCACAGATTTATTACTCAAGTAAAAGTAAGGAGTAGGCACCCAAACATTTACTTGAGTAAAAGTAAAAATGTTGTGAAAAAACTAATCAAGTACTGAGTAACTGATGAGTAACCTGTTCGTTTAACGATGACGGCAACAAGTAATGCACAAAAACATAAAAATAGCAATGAACAAATTCAGAGCCAGGAATATCTCTTAAGCAACTAAAACAATAATATATATTTGGTTTTACTCTGTATTGAAAAAAAAAATAGAAAATGAATTTTACCTTTGCAAGCTCATTATACTATTGGCTAAGTGTTATATTCATAAATGTAAGTTTCTCAATACCCGACCTGTTTTTTGTGCCTTTTAAAAAGATTTAAAACTCTACATTAAAACATTCTACCGCTAATAACCACACAGCTGTGAAAACGATGATGCTGTGTTCCAAATTTAAGTTATTTACTGAGATTGAGTCAGCCTATGGCTTTGCTCTTTGTTTATTTTATATATATATATATATTTTTTGCATTCTATGTTAGTTACTTTGAATTTACAACCCTCTAGCGCTGTTTTGTACGGTTTCTATACGGTTTTTGTACTTACTTTGATTATTATTTTCAACTGTTTGTAAATGTTGAAATTTATAAATAAAGGTTTATAAAAATAAAATTAAAAAAAAGTGTGCAGTTAATCATGTGACCGCCTGGCTCTGTTTGATTGGTGAAATGGAGTCAAACGTCACCAGTGACTGCATTTGATTGGTGAAATGGAGTCAAACGTCACCAGTGACTGCATTTGATTGGTGAAACGCGGGCATGTGATAGATCCTACTTTGAAGGTCTGTCTGACAAACAAAACAAACAAAGCGTTCATTAACAGATCGATAAAAATCAGTAGCCCGTAGCGAGCTAAATGTAGATAAATGGAGCGGAGTAAAAGTAGCGTTTCTTCTCTATAAATATACTCAAGTAAAAGTAAAAGTATGTCGCATTAAAACTACTCTTAGAAGTACAATTTATCCCAAAAGTTACTCAAGTAGATGTAACGGAGTAAATGTAGCACGTTACCTACCTAAAAATGCTAAATTATAGCGGTGCAGTGTTTGGTCCTGACGTGTATTGTACGAGAAAGATTATTTCCCGGCTGTAAAGATGGTGAATGGTGTAGTACCTGGGGTGAACCAGGGTGGGGTGTCCTGGCTCCTCCTTGATGTCCGAGAAAAGGCCTTTATACACCACAGTCGGGGGAGATGCTTTCTCCTGTGAAAGGAGACATTGCAGGGGTCTCTTTTAATATCTTTTGGAATAGGAAAAAAATGACCAGACAGGTAAGTAGACGCATGCGAGTGCTCAGATGTGGTGGTGTGAATATGGGGAGTTGAAGCGGGGCTGCAATAGGGAGGCTAATCTAATACAGCAAATATATGCACGAGTACACGCGGATGAGGCCTAACCTGCAAAACAGCGAACGAGGAACAAAATACATAATCATGATCAGGGGTGTCCAAACTTTTTCCACAGAGGGCCGCACACGGAAAAATTTAAGCATGCAGGAGCCATTTTGATATTTTTCATTTTCAAACCATAACAAAATATATGGATTTTTTTTTTTTAATCCTTAGGGCTCCTGGGGAGCATAGTGGGTCTCAGTAACGAAAATGTTAAAAACAAGTCATTTTATTAATTTTTATTTTTTTACTTAATGCTTACAGTAAATCTCCATATCAACTTGAGGTTGATGGAAAGTAAAACAAATAAGGTTTTATGCCTTTTCTGTCAAGGACAACTTTGTTTTTTATAGTAAAACTGAAATATGCAGTATATAGATGAGAGAAATAGTATTTTATGGATTCCTTCACGAGAGTTCCTTTACTTAGCAATTAAAGCCCTCAAAGATCAATAATGCAGGACACCATTGATTTTATTTATTTAATATTTTTGAGTAATCACAGTGAAAAGTTAAATAAAATCCTACTAAATATATTTGAGATCCTCACTCATAAAGTGATGCATTTTTATTAGTTTTTTAAAAACTTTTAACACTTAAATTTCAAGATCAACTTCCGATATATCTGTCGATTTGAAGTTTGAACTATTATTTTGTTTGTTTGATGCTCTTTTGTCAAAACTTTCATGTTTTTATATGGCAACCACACAACATATGCAATATTTCTTCCACATAAAACATTTTAAAGTGATATTTTTTAAGTAATAATTCATTATAACAGATTTTTTTGTCCTTTTTATTTTTCGAGCAATGGAAAAAAAAGAAAATAAAGACAAAAGGGGGGAAAAAAACTGCCTGCATGGCAGCTTTGTGTCAACATTGCCACTTTTTCACATTGGATTTCACCTCATTCCACTTCTTTTATCCATCCATCCATTTTCTACCACTTATTCCCTTTTGGGGTCGCGGGGGGCGCTGGCGCCTATCTCAGCTTCAGTCGGGCGGAAGGCGGGGTACACCCTTGACAAGTCGCCACCTTATCACAGGGCCAACACAGATAGACAGACAACATTCACACTCACATTCACACACTAGGGCCAATTTAGTGTTGCCAATCAACCTATCCCCAGGTGCATGTCTTTGGAGGTGGGAGGAAGCCGGAGTACCCGGAGGGAACCCACGCATTCACGGGGAGGACATGCAAACTCCACACAGAAAGATCCCGAGCCTGGGATTGAACCCAGGACTGCAGGACCTTCGTATTGTGAGGCAGACGCACTAACCCCTCTGCCACCGTGAAGCTTCTTTTAATTGTTTTATTTTTGCAGTACTATCAATTTTGCAATTTTTGCAGAATGGGTGGCGGGCCGGTAAACGATTAGCTGCGGGCCGCACTTTGGACACCCCTGATCATGATAAAGAGCAGCCCTCTGTATGTGTGCATGTGAAGATGGGATGTGTGCTGCAGCTGGGGGGAGGTGAAAAGAAGAAGCTCTGCAGCTATGTTATTGTAAGTGTGTGTTAGTGTGAGTTTGTGGGTATGTGACAGTGAGATCTTCCTGCCTGACATGTCGCAGAGAGAACACCAACAGAATAGAATGGATGGGGGGCGTGCTGGGTTGGCGTGGGTGGTAGTTGACCCTGAGAGCTGACCTGCATGTATACGAGGCTGGCGACAGCGGAGCGAGCAATAGGAGGTGACGGCAGTGATAGAGGACCGGAATGGGTAGAGGAGAGAGGAGATTGGTGTGGTGCCCGGCGACTGACCTTTCTCGTGAGCTCCGCCTCAGCCAACTTGCTGCCTGGGGAGCAGAGGTCTGCGGAGGGTCTGTGCGCCTGGCTCTCTTCGTCGTCCTCGGCCTCTTTCTGAAATGGACAAGAGCAGGGAACATACCAGGGTTAAACAAGCGGGGATGATGCCGAAAGAAATTGAGGAAAATTGGAGATAGAAGCTGGAGACAGATTACATTGGAACTTGAAGGGGTTCCAGACAAATGATGGTCAGGGTTTCCCACAGTCCATTGTTGTTAAGGCGCTAGCCTTAACCAGACCTGGCCAAATTAAGGCCCACAGCAGCCCGTTGAGCTTTTCAATCTGCCCCGCCCGACATTCCTTATTACTGTATTTCCTTGAATTGCCAACGGGTATATCAATCAATCAATGTTTACTTATATAGCCCTAAATCACTAGTGTCTCAAAGGGCTGCACAGATATAGTATGCACCTGCCTAGAAATACGGCCGGGTCAAACTCGTTTCGCAAAATATTATTTTTATTAGCGCCTGTCTAGAATTTCCGCCGGGTCAAACTTGTTTCGCCAAATAATTAGCATATGCCTAGAATTTCCGCCGAGTCAAACTTCACCTGTCATCATTTTCAAAATGGAGGAGGCTGATTTCAATAATTTGAAATCGGATAAAGGGAAGAAAATTAAGAGCTATTCAGTAGGATTTAAGGTCCACTCTATTGAATATGCTACAAATAACAGTAAGCAGCTATGTTTTATTAATATACCGTAGCTGCGTGTGTCAAATATGAGTCATTAAATGACTCCCGCCTCCTGGTGGTAGAGGGCGCTAGTGATCCTTCTTGCGACAACTCGTCTGCAGAAGAAGTGACAACAAGCAGCAATCGTTTATTTTTTCCTCTCGCTTGCACTTTTAACATGGAGGATTACATATTTAAAACAAAACAGTTTTCTAAACTGGACTTTCAATTGAAGTAGGAGGTAATAAAGGATGATCTCCATCGAGACAGACAGACTTTTAAAACTGAAGAAAGATAAGGAAGACTTCTATAAACAAGTTATTGATGCTTTTGATCAGAAGGAGCTGCGCATGGACTTAATTTACAATTAAAGGTAAGACCATAACGTTTTTTTTATTAAATGTGCTCTTCATGATGGTATCCTTACATCACACTCAAATTTATAAGCGCAGGTCTAAATTTACCGCATGCCTTTGGTAAGCGTCGGAGTGAGAAGAGGTTTTAAATGAATTAGCGCCCCGGCGGCAATTCAAGGAAATACAGTAATTGTTTTAGATGTTTAAGATGGAAAGTGTAGCTGCCATTATGATGTGCAGTCATGTTTTCTAATGACCGTAAGTCTTCAACTATACTAAGTCATTCAATGCTTGGAATCTGCATGATATACTAGTTACCATGGTCATTTAATTAGTTACTATGGTCATCTAAATAGTTACTATGGTCATCTAAATAGTTACCATGGTCATCTAAATAGTTACTATGGTCATATAAATAGTTACTATGGTCATCTAATTAGTTACCATGGTCATCTAAATAGTTACTATGGTCATCTAAATAGTTACTATGGTCATCTAAATAGTTACTATGGTCATCTAAATAGTTACTATGGTCATCTAATTAGTTACTATGGTCACTATGAGATATCTCAGATTGTAGGTGGGGTTTTTGTACCATTCGTGTTCATTCGAGTCCAGTCTATAGTGGATCTAACATAATAGTGAGAGAGTCCAGTCCATAGTTGATCTAACATAATAGTGAGAGTCCATTCCATAGTAGATCTAACATAATAGTGAGAGTCCAGTCTATAGTGGATCTACATAATAGTGAGAGTCCAGTCCATAGTGGATCTAACATAATAATTAAAGGTTCCAGTTCATAGTGGATCCAACATAATACTGAGAGTCCAGCCCATAGTGGATCCAACATAATAGTTAAGAGTCCAGTTCATAGTTGGGCCAGCAGGAGACCATCCCAAGTGGAGACGGGTCAGCAGCTCAAAGATGTCCCCAACCGATGCACAGGCGAGCGGGCCACCCCGGTCCCGACTCTGGACAGGCAGCAAGATGGAGACATGATGGTGGCGACAGGCCAAATTACACTGTTCCTTACACCCACCCAGTCCCTTCCCTGTCCGTAACGGGCGGCGCCCCCTTCCCCGTGAAGAGACACCACCTTAACTAACAAATTTTCTGGGGGAAACACTGATGGGGGAATGGAGACGAATGGAGTCAGGGAAACCGAACGAGGCTGCCGAGGAAGGACTATGAATAAAAGAAGAGTCCGTTATGTGATTCATTGGTAAACATTCCGCGCAGCATGGAGTCTGCATCACTGGCCGTGTATATTTTATACGGCATGTACATGTGTCTTCTTGAGTTATCAGGGCAGGTTCTTAGCCTTTCAGCCTTCAGCAAACACTATCAGCAGGGCTTCTCGTTTAGTTTGCGAGGTTCTTTTCTCCCAGCGAATCCAGGCCACGCTCAGTCAGGGGCCACGAGCTTGATGGAGCCCATGCTTATCTGGGGCGAACGGAGGTGGGGTGGAGGCGGGGGCGGGAAGATAATGACCCTTCTCGCACTATTTCAAAAAACAAAACAAACCAAGCGACATAAGACACCGGAGGAACAGGACTGTCTGGTATGGCGGCCGAGTAAACATCTACACCTGGCGGGCAGGGGCGGGGGAGAAGACAAGAAGGATGCAGAAGAGGAGCATTTATGAAGTAAAGCATCAATAATTGACTCACTGGTCTTTAAAAGCCGTCCATAAGCATTCATCCACGTGTACGCAGTGAATATTACAACAAGACAGCAGTTGATGGGCTTCAATTAAGGATTTTCTCAGCACTAAAGAAGTTTAGACCAATGTCACCATGGCACTCATTCATTCTCAATTACTCCACGTTTCTCATTTCACATGTTTTTTTTCCCCCCCAATATTATTTTCTAAGGCTCGGAGTAAATATGGACATTTGACATCGTTATCTCCAATAGATGTGTGTAGGTTTGATGCTAAACAACCAATGAACATGTACTGATTATATAGCACAGCTGCACAACAGTGACAATATATCAAATATCTCTCATTTGCATCGTCTATTTAGGGACCGAATGTCCAGGACCCTATACAATTTCTAGCGTTTAATTCTTTCTTTATTATTATTCCGCAGCTTTGAGCTGTAATTTAACCCCCTTAACATGCTTCAAAAATCACCAAACTGGACACACACACTGGCGAAAATTGCGATTTAATAAAAAAAAACCTAACCCCAAAACTCAAAATTGCGCTCTAGCCCCCCCTAGGAATAAAACACAGACAAAACTGCTCCTAGGAAGAAAACACAGACAAAACTGCCTTTAACTTCCAGTAGGAATGTCGTAGAGACATGAAACCAAAACCTCTATGTAGGTCTCACTTAGACCTACATTTCATATATTGACAACCCCCAGCAAAAATCACCTTTTTTCAAACATTATCATTAGGTGGTGGTCGGAGGGGCCGTAGGCGCAAACTGGCAGCCACGCTTCCGTCAGTCTACCCCAGGGCAGCTGTGGCTACAAATGTAGCTTACCACCACCAGGTGTGAATGATGGGTATCCACTGCTCTGTGAGCGCTTTGAGTATCTAACAATAGGAAAGTACGATATAAATCTAATCCATTATTATTATTATTATTATTATCTCCTCTGAGCGCGTTTGTTGTGTCGGCTTCAAACTACCACAGGAGAGAGATTGAACCCTTATGATTAAAAGTTGATGAAAGAGTTTTAATTACTGCTACGGTTTTCATTTTATCAGCCTTCAAAGAACCGCTGCGCTGAAAACCATTACAAAGATGGCCGCTGTGCGTAGACACAGTGAGGGAGACGTTTTTTTTCTCGTACCGTCTGCTGCTGGTGCGCACGCACCAACATTCGGGAGCGAGGGGCTGTGTTTGTCTATCCCAAGATGGCTGCCAGGTGCCGTAGCTAAGCCGGTATGTTTTAAAGTTGTCGTTTACCTGCATATCCTAAAAACAACCGTCCAATATTTTACAAATAACTGTAAACTTATAGGTGCCGACCATCAGGGCCGAGTTGTGACGAGAAAGTGTGTCGATGTTAAGATAATACGGCGAGTTGGTAAGTCTATCTGTTTGCTAATAGTAGCTACTCTCCATCCATCTTCTAACGCTTATCCGGGCTTGGGTCGCGGGGGAAGCAGCCAAAGCGGTCCCGTCCATCGCTGCTTGCCGCTTTTTTTTTTTACTTGGTTTTTGCTCTTGAATAAAACATTGACATTAAAATATGACTTAGATACATTTGAAAAATGTTGTACTGTATTTAATTTTCCGCATGCAAATTGTCTACTCTTAAGTAATTAGCAGCTATATAGATGTGTTTCTTATTAAATTCCAGTCTGATTAGATGACTCAATGGAATATGATACTATGTTATAACCCCCCACTCCAGTGTTTTCAACCTTTTCTGAGCCGAGGCACATCTTTTTCACCAGCAGAAAATATAAACAAATGAAACCCAGCAGCCGATATTGACCATAAAAAGTCGTTCTCGCAATTGTTGGATATGAATTCCAACCATAACCAAGCATACATCACTATAGCTCTTGTCCCAAAGTAGGTGTACTGTCACATAAAACTTTTTTGGAGTTGTTTCGGGTTTTCCTGTGTGTAGTGTTTTACTTCTTGTCTTACACTCCTATTTTGTTGTTGATTGTCACATCATTTGTGGACGCCATCTGCTCCACACGCTGTAAGTCTTTGCTGTCGTCCATCATTCAGTTTTTGTTTACTGTGCAGCCAGTTCAGTTTATTTTGCATAGCCTTCCCTGAGCTTCAATGCCTTTTCTTAGCGGCACTTGCCTTTTGTTTATTTTTGGTTTAAGCATTAGATACCGTTTTACCTGCAAACCACTGTCATCGTTCCCGACATCTACAAAGCAAGTAGCTACCTGATGCCACCTACTGGTATGGAAGAGTATTACACGGTTACTTTGCCGAGCTCCAGACAGCACCGACACTCAACAACGGCTCATCAACGGTTTTAATTACTGGTTCGCACAAAATATTTTTAACCCAATTAGGTGAAATTACATAATCTCCCACGGCACACGGTACACTTGTGCGCCGCGGCACGGTGGTTGAAAAACCCTGCTCTACTCCAAATCTTTTCCTTCTACGTAAAAACAACCTCATGCAAATTGTGCAGTGGGTTTAAGTGTAAAGCACTCACAATTACAGGTGTTTGCACTTTCATTTTGATGCTAAACGAGAGAAAACATATGCTCATGCCAGCTCTGTACACAAACCACAGACGTGGGATGGATGTCTGGCTAAATACGGTGCAAAATATTTAACAGCTATGTGACATGTTGGGCTTGGCGATATATCACGGGTTTGTCTCGGTGCGATATAGAAAATGACAATATGGTGATATTGGAGTATACGTTCTCACGCAGTTGCTTTTAGCTGCGGGCATTACACTACAGGCTCTTCTCACTCTTTCTTGTCTCTCCTTCTCATAGACAGCTAGCGCACCTTCTTACATACGTCATAAACTGTCACATCACATACGTATACGCCCTGGCGGAGCAGAGAGGTAGCAGCGTGGGTAATGTTAGCTGTGATGCTAGCGGAGCCATGTGAGTGGTAATATGAGAGAAAGAAGGTGCGAATCTGCTAACAAATGAAGAAATAATTAATTCCCAAGAAAAACAGCAGGGGGTCCATCGTCTGGTGGTGGTTTGCTTCAAGTGGGAATATGTCGAACTGACAACCGTAATTTGTCAAGTGTGGAGCAAAAGCGTTGCTACAAAAAAAAGCATTACTGCTAATATGTAGCATCATTTGAAAAGTCACCTGCGAGAGAATGAAGAGTGCTTGAAACTCCGCATGTCAACATCTCCGTTCGGTGCCACACCAACAAAATGCAGAGGCAAACATTTCAACATCAACACCGTATGAAAAAAATAGTCAACAACAGAAGGAGATAACGTCCGCAAGAACCTACCACATAGCGAAGGACATACACTATTTGATTTCCTATTATGCAGCTCATTTTTATCTGAGTTATTGAAATATCTTGTGTGACATCATGCACAAAAGTGCACTTTATTTGTTGTAAACTATTGCAGTGGCGTTCTGTACAAAAAGTGCAATTTAATTTAGTGTTGTTTTGATACGTCATTTTGGTGACATCATGCACAAAAGTGCACTAATAGCTTGTTTTAAAATGTTTCTGATAATCTTGCACTTTCTGTTTTGGAAATGACATGAATGTTTGTGCCACTATTTAATAAATACAGTTTTAGTTGTGATTTCCCTCTCTGCATGAAAGTTTAAAAGTAGCATAGATTAATCAAGTGTGAAGAAGAATGTTTTAATGTAAACACATAGAATCATCATACTGCTGTGATTATATGCATCGAGTGTTCATTCAAGGCTAAAGCAAAATATGGAGATATATATGGTGTATCGTGACATGGCTTAATAATATCGAGATATTAAAAAAAGGCCACATCGCCCAGCCCAGGGACATGTACATGTATGACTGAGCTGCACATTTTATTCATATGTAATTGTATAATAATGCTGTGTGTGTGTTTAGATTAGAAATAATGTGTAGTCTTTACAAAGGCACGGATGAATGAGCATGTGTTTGCACATGTAACAGCCTGCGGCCATATGCAGAGCCAGGTGTGTGTGTGTGTGTGTGTGTGTGTGTGTGTGTGTGTGTGTTTGTGCAGGGCGAGGAGGCTCGTCTGCTTGTGCTCGCTCGTGATTGGCTATTTCTTTCCCTCCTTCTCTGGAAGGCAACACTGCAGCACTGATAGGGGGATGGAGCGACTCCAGTCAGGTGACGGGACGAGGCGGTTAGGGGGAGGGAAGGAGATTGACGGCGAAGGCGGCCGTAAAGCCACTGCAGTGGTGCGTGCGTGGAAGCAAGCCGAGTCTGCCGGCCCCTCTCCTACAGTACATTCAGGTTGCCTCGTGCACGTGTGCTGCTGCTGCTGCTGCTGTTGTTGTTGTTTTCCTCTTGGTGCAGTAGGAAACACAGTCAATGTGACATTAACAACAGGTCACCTGGCGGTCTTTCATCTGCCTGACCCCCCGCCTGACAGCCGATGTTGTGTGATGAGACAACTGACAGCTCATTAAAAGGTGCATAGCTTCGTGTGTGCGGGCGTGCTTGTGCTCATTTCATCTTTATGAGAACCACATCACGTGTCGGGTGGAAGGACACTGGGTCGACCCTTATCATTTCTTTTAAGGTCTGTGTGAAGGTTGAAGGGGTTTTAAATGTCCCACATCAGTGCTTTTCAACCACTTTGCCGCAGCACACTAGTGTGCCGTGAGATGCAGCCTGGTGTGCCGTGGGAGATGATCTAGCTTCACCTATTTGGGTTAAAAATATATTTTGCAAACCAGTACCGCATTTTACGGATTATAAATCGCACCGGAGTATACGTCAGACCTGCCAAAAATGCATGACAAAGAAGGGAAAAAACATATATAAGTCGCACTGGAGAATAAGTCGCATTTTGGGGGGAAATTTATTTGATAAAATCCAACACCAAGAATAGACATTTGAAAGGCAATTTAAATAAATAAAGAATAGTGAACAACAGGCTGAATAAGTGTACGTTATATGAGGCATAAATAACCAACTGAGAAGGTGCCTGCTATGTTAACCTAACATATTATGGTAAGAGTCATTCAAATAACTATAACATATAGAACATGCTATACCTTTACCAAACAATCTGTCACTCCTAATCCATAAATCCCATGAAATCTTCTTCCTCGATGTCGCTTCTAAACAACTCTGCCAACTCCAAAGGTATGCGCCGCTTCCTCTTGTCGTTTTCAGCTGCATATTTCACTACGTCCAGCTTGTAATCTGCAGTACATGATTTCCTTTTCCGTGCCATTTTTGTTCAGCCCTTCTCAGTTTTTATATGTTAACGCCAACAATGAAATCATTTAGTTTAATAGCTACGGCAGTAACATGTAGCATATAGCAGTTAGCATTCCATGACCCACAATGCCGGATAGTCGAACCTCGGATTCAGGAGGAACAGTGTGGTTTTCGTCCTGGTCGTGGAACTGTGGACCAGCTCTATACTCTCGGCAGGGTTCTTGAGGGTGCATGGGAGTTTGCCCAACCAGTCTACATGTGCTTTGTGGACTTGGAGAAGGCATACGACCGTGTCCCTCTGGAAGTCCTGTGGGGAGTGCCCAGAGAGTATGGGGTATCGAACTGTCTTATTGTGGCGGTCCGCTCCCTGTATGATCAGTGCCAGAGCTTGGTCCGCATTTCCGGCAGTAAGTCGGACACATTTCCAGTGAGGGTTGGACTCCGCCAAGGCTGTCCTTTGTCACCCATTCTGTTCATAACTTTTATGGACAGAATTTCTAGGCGCAGTCAAGGTGTTGAGGGGTTCCGGTTTGGTGGCCACGGGATTAGGTCTCTGCTTTTTGCACATGATGTGGTCCTGATGGTTTCATCTGACCGGGATCTTCAGCTCTCACTGGATCGGTTTGCAGACGAGTGTGAAGCGACTGGAATGAGAATCAGCACCTCCAAGTCCGAGTCCATGGTTCTCGCCCGGAAAAGGGTGGAATGCCATCTCCGGGTTGGGGAGGAGACCCTGCCCCAAGTGGAGGAGTTCAAGTACCTAGGAGTCTTGTTCACGAGTGGGGGAAGAGTGGATCGTGAGATCGACCAGCGGATCGGTGCGGCGTCTTCAGTAATGCGAACGTTGTACCGATCCGTTGTGGTGAAGAAGGAGCTGATCTGGAAGGCAAAGCTCTCAATTTACCGGCCGATCTACGTTCCCATCCTCACCTATGGTCATGAGCTTTGGGTCATGACCGAAAGGATAAGATCACGGGTACAAGCGGCCAAATGAGTTTCCTCCGCCGTGTGGCGGGGCTCTCCCTTAGAGATAGGGTGAGAAGCTCTGCCATCCGGGAGGAACTCAAAGTAAAGCCGCTGCTCCTTCACATGGAGAGGAGCCAGATGAGGTGGTTCGGGCATCTGGTCAGGGTGCCACCCGAACGCCTCCCTAGTGAGGTGTTTAGGGCATGTCCAACCGGTAGGAGGCCACGGGGAAGACCCAGGACACGTTGGGAAGACTATGTCTCCCGGCTGGCCTGGGAACGCCTCGGGATCCCCCGGGAAGAGCTGGACGAAGTGGCTGGGGAGAGGGAAGTCTGGGTTTCCCTGCTTAGGCTGTTGCCCCCGCGACCCGACCTGAGATAAGCGGAAGAAGATGGATGGATGGATGGACCCACAATGCACTTCTGCCATGACCCTCCCACGCCGAATTCTTATTGGTTGACGTGTGTGTGACGATTGCTGACATTTTCTTCGTCTCTTCCGCGAATTAGATAAATAACATTTTTGGATATTTTACGGTAATGTGTTAATAATTTCACACATAAGTCACTCCGGAGTATATGTCGCACCCCCGGCCAAACTATGAAAAAAAATTTGATTTATAGTGCGAAAAATACAGTAATTATAATCCGCAAATAACGTGTTGTTGTTGAGTGTCTGTACTGTCTGGAGATCGGCCGACTTACCACGTAATACTCTTCCATTTCAGTAGGTGGCAGCCGGTAGCTAATTGCTTTGTAGATGTCACGAACAGCAGGAGGCATAATGCAGGTAAAAAGGTATCTAATGCTTAAACCAAAAATAAACAAAAGGTGAGCGCCCCCGAGAAAAGGCATTGAAGCTTAGGGAAGGCTATGCAGAACGGAACTAAAACTGAACTGGCTGCAAAGTAAACAAAAACAGAATGCTGGACGACAGCCAAGACTTACTGTGGAGCAAAGACTGCGTACACAAAGTACATCCGAACATGACATGACAATCAACAATGTCCTCACAAAGAAGGATAAAAACAACTGAAATATTCTTGATTGCTGAAACAAAGCACCGTATTTTTCGGACTAAAGGTCGCAGTTTTTTTCATAGCATGGCCGGAGGGTGCGACTTATACTCAGGAGCGACTTATGTGTGAAATTACTAACACATTACCGTAAAATATCAAATAATATTATTTATTTCATTCACGTAAGAAACTAGACGTATAAGATTTCATGGGATTTATGGATTAGGAGTGACAGATTGTTTGGTAAAGGTATAGCATGTTCTATATGTTATAGTTATTTGAATGACAATTACCATAATATGTTAGGTTAACATAGCAGGCACCTTCTCAGTTGGTTATTTATGCCTCATATAACGTACACTTATTCAGCCTATTTATTTTAAATTGCCTTTCAAATGTCTATTCTTGGTGTTGTTTTTTTTAAAATAAATTTCCCCCAAAAATGCTACTTATACTCCAGTGCGACTTATATACATTTTTTTCCTTCTTTATTATGCATTTTCGGCAGGTGCGACTTATAGTCCGGAGCGAGTTATACCCCGAAAAATACGGGATATGGTGTATCGTGACATGGCCTAAAAATATCGGGATATTAATAATAGGCCATATAGCCCAGCGCTATACAAGTATGACCCATTTATTATTTATTTACTAGTAAATACAGTATATTTCCAAAAATATTTGCACCCCTGCATTTCTGTCAGATAATGCATCGATTCTCCCAGAAAAGTGATGAAATTACAAATGCTTTGGTATTCACATGTTTGTTTATTTTGTCTTACAGGGGGGAATATTCATGTGTGAGAACGCTTGGCCAATGCCTGCTCGTGTGATTCTAGTTTACCTGACAGCTGTCAACTTCACACACACACATTCCTCAGCTCATGATTCCTGTATGCCTGTGCTGGTGTAATAGCAAGTGTGTGTTTGCTACCATATCTCACCGCAATTGCCTATCGCTTTTGACACTTTTTTGGACCTGGGCGCCCTACTTTTTGCTTACAAACACCGAGTCGTCCTAATGTGCAATAGTAAACCGGGTGTGGATACACACAACCCCTCCACCTCCACCCCCCCTAGCAGTAAGTCTTCAGCCCTTTGTCTTGATGAACCTTACCTTCTGACAAAGTGCATTAGCAATCCAAGCACTCGCAGTGCTGAACTGTGTCCTGTCTCTAATCACCAGCTGTCTGCCCGCTGCTGCAACCATGAAACATACTGCCCTAGACACACTCAGCCATGTGAACTTGGACGGTGACCCATTTTTCCCGCAGCCTAGGCACATTACCCAGACCATGAGTACACGTGACGCTCTCTCAGCAGACATTACTAGAGCACACAGAGTGTGTGTCCGTGTAGGCCAGGGGTGTCCAAACTTTTTCCACTGAGGGGCCGCACATGGAAAAATTAAAGCATGCGGGGGCCGTTTTGATATTTTTTCATTTTCAAACCATAACAAAATATAATGATTTTTAAAATGTATTTTACCTTTAGGGGTTCCGGGGACCATAAAAAGTCTAAATTATTAAAATGTTAAAAATAAGTAAAATTGTTATTATTTTTTATTTAACGCTTACAGTAAATCTGTATATAAATGGCTTTTCTGTCAAAAACATCTTAGTTTTTTTTAATAGTAAAACTGAAATATGCAGTATTTAGTAATTAGAGCCCTACAAGATCAATAATGCAGGACACCATTGATTTGAGTTCTTTATTACTTTTGAGTAATCACAGTGAAAAGATAAAATACCACTAAATATATCTGGGATCCAAAAGGTGCCCCACTCAGAAAGTGACATTTTTATTAGTTTTTGTTTTTTTTTACTTTCAACTAGGGCTGCGAATCTTTGGGTGTCCCGCGATTCGATTCAATATCGATAATGATTTTTCAATCAATCAATCAATGTTTACTTATATAGCCCTAAATCACTAGTGTCTCAAAGGGCTGCACAAACCACTACGACATCCTCGGTAGGCCCACATAAGGGCAAGGAAAACTCACACCCAGTGGGACATCGGTGACAATAATGACCCAGTGGGACGTCGGTGACAATGATGACTATGAGAACCTTGGAGAGGAGGAAAGCAATGGATGTGGAGCGGGTCTAACATGATACTGTGAAAGTTCAATCCATAATGGATCCAACACAGTCGCGAGAGTCCAGTCCAAAGCGGATCCAACACAGCAGCGAGAGTCCCGTTCACAGCGGAGCCAGCAGGAAACCATCCCAAGCGGAGGCGGATCAGCAGCGCAGAGATGTCCCCAGCCAAGCAGTACATGGCCACCGGATCGGACCGGACCCCCTCCACATGGGAGAGTGGGACATAGAAGAAAAAGAAAAGAAACGGCAGATCAACTGGTCTAAAAAGGGAGTCTATTTAAAGGCTAGAGTATACAAATGAGTTTTAAGGTGAGACTTAAATGCTTCTACTGAGGTGGCATCTCGAACTGTTACCGGGAGGGCATTCCAGAGTACTGGAGCCCGAACGGAAAACGCTCTATAGCCCGCAGACTTTTTTTGGGCTTTGGGAATCACTAATAAGCCGGAGTCCTTTGAACGCAGATTTCTTGCCGGGACATATGGTACAATACAATCGGCAAGATAGGATGGAGCTAGACCGTGTAGTATTTTATACGTAAGTAGTAAAACCTTAAAGTCAAAACCCATTTAACTTGAAAAATAAAAAGATTTTATGGCTTTTCTGTCAAAAACATCTTTGTTTTTTTAATAGTAAAACTGAAATATGCAGTATTTGTGACGTCTCAGTGGCATTGTGGTGACGAGTTGTTCTCTCGTGGGTGCAGCGGAAGATGGAACACAGCGTGAAGGTAGGGATAAAAATGTACTTATATAATAAAACAAACTAAGAACAAAAACACTTGCACAAAGGCACTAACTCATGGGTGTTAAACTCTGGCCCGCCGTGTAATTTAATTTGGCTCTTGAGGCAATATCAAATTAACATTAGAGCTGGCCCGCCGCTGTAACACCGCTAATATTCTTACTTGTCAACCCTCCCGATTTTCCCGGAAGACTCCCAAAGTACAGTGCCTCTCCCAAATTTTATCCCGGACAACAATATTGGGGGTGGGCCTTAAAGGCATTGCCTTTGGCGTTCTCTACAATCTGTCGCCACGTCCACTTTTCCTCCATACAAACAGCGTGCCGTCCCACTCACATAATATATGCGGCTTATACACTCACTCAAGTGAATGCAATGCATACTTGGTCAACAGCCATACAAGTCACACTGAGGATGGCCGTATAAACAACTTTAACACTGTTACAAATATGCGCCACACTGTGAACCCACACCAAACAAGAGTGACAAACACATTTTGGGAGAACATCCGCCCTGTAACACAACATAAACACAACAGAAGAAATACCCAGGACCCCTTGCAGCACTAACTCAAACTCACTAAACCTCGTCTACCTCAACCCCGCCGCCGAAAAGAGGCATTCAATTTTTATTTAAATTTTGATATGCCATTGATATTTTTTGATTATTGTTATTATTTGAAACTCGATTGTGCATGTCACTATAAAGTTATATAAGCCTTGCTTGTTCAATATTCAATGTAAAACTTGTTTGGGTCCCTATTAAAAGGTTAATTTGTTCAACCTTGTTCGGTTTTAAATTTTGGCCCACTCTGTATTTGAGTTTGACACCCCTGCACTAACCAAAAACCAACAGAACTAGCTTGGGAGCTAGAAAGAACAAAGGGCGCTAGCGTGGAAGCTAGGGACATAAACAAACAAAATAGCATATAAGCTAACAAGTATACAAAAATAGATTTACCACAATGTTGGAAGAGCGGGGTCAGCTGTTGCGTGTAGCAAACAAGAGTCCGAGACCGAATGTCAAACAGAGGCGGGCGTATATAGGGAGATAAATAATCAAGGCCAGGTGCGCGTGATCAAAGCAGAGACAGGTGACACTAAATGGGTAACTATGACAACGGAAACAAAACCAGGAAGTGCCACAAAGAACTGAGGAAGACAAATACTAGACAGAATGTGATAAACAGAACCAAAACCAGAATATGCCATGATCCAAGACGTGGATCATGACAGTATTTAGTAATTAAAGCCCTACAAGATCAATAATGCAGGACACCCCTGATTTTAGTTCTTTATTACTTTTGAGTAATCACAGTGAAAAGATAAATAAAATACCACTAAATATATCTGGGATCCAAAAGGTGCCCCACTCATAAAGTGACATTTTTATTTATTTATTTATTTATTTTTTACTTTGAACTAGGGATGCAAATCTTTGGGTGTCCCACGATTCGATTCAATATCGATTCTTGGGGTCACGATTCGATAATGTTTCGATTTTTTCGATTCAACGCGATTCTCGATTCAAAAACGACATTTTTCCTATTCAAAAGGATTCTGTATTCATTCAATACATAGGATTTCAGCAGGATCTACCCCAGTCTGCTGATATGCTGGCAGAGTAGTAGATTTAAAAAAAAAAAAAGCTTTTATAATTGTAAAGGACAATGTTTTCTCAACTGATTGCAATAATGTAAATTTGTTTTAACTATTAAACGAACCAAAAATATGACTTATTTTATCTTTTTGAAAACATTGGACACAGTGTGTTGTCAAGCTTATGAGATGCGATGCAAGTGTAAGCCACTGTTCTTTTTTTTTTTTACATATAAATGTCTAAAGATGATATCAGTGAGGGATTTTTAATCACTGCTATGCTGAAATTATAACTAATATTGATACTGTTGTTGATAATATTCATTTTTGTTTCACTACTTTTGGTTTGTTCTGTGTTGTGTTTGTGTCTCCTCTCAATTGCTCTGTTTATTGCAGTTCTGAGTGTTGCTGGGTCAGGTTTGGTTTTGGAATTGGATTGCATTGTTATGGTATTGCTGTGTAATGGTTTGTTGGATTGATCAAAAATTAAAAAAAATCGATTTAAAAAAAAAAAAAGAGAATCGATTCTGAATCGCACAACGTATTCGATTCATTTTTCCCCACACCCCTACTTTAAACACTTACATTACGAGATGAACTTCAGATATATCCGTCAATTTTACGTTTAAATTATTATTTTGTTTGTTTTATGCTATTTTGCCAAAGAAAATGTTTATGTTTTTATATGGCAACTACACAATACATGCAATATTTACCACATAAAACATTTTAAAGTGAAATATTTGAACTAATTGGAGCTTTGAAAATAATTCATTATAACATGGATTATTTTGTCATAATTTATTTTTTGAGCAATGGCAAAAAAATAAAGAATCAATAATTGATTGATTGAAACTTGTAATTAGTAGATTGCACAGTACAGTACATATTCTGTACAATTGACCACTAAATGGTAACACCCCAATAAGTTTTTCAAATTGTTTAAGTCGGGGTCCACGTTAATCAATTGATGGTAAAGATGGGTTTTACATGGTAAAATAAAGACGAAAAAAGAAGAAAAAACAGCCTGCATGGCAGCTTTGTGTAAACATTGCAACATTTTCACCTTCACCTCATTCCAATATTTTTAATGTTCTTTTTTATTTTTGTAATAGCATTTCCAGAATGTGTGGCGGGCCGGATAAAACAATTAGCAATGGGCCGCAAATGGGCCCCGGGCCGCACTTTGGACACCCCCGGTGTAAACTGAAGCCTGGTCACAGAACTTGTCTTGCTCCTCCTCCTGCATATAACCTCCAGGAGACCATGATGTACACCTCCCAAAAATCCCGGCTTTTAGGCAGCAGACCTGGGACTAGTCAGCTTTTGCAGAGGAGGGTCACCGAGCACAGGAGAGCAGACTTTGTGCTTAAAATGTAAAAACTATTGTATGAGATAAAGCAATTGAACGATTTAACATTTGCATGCAAACTGATATTGTGTATATAATATCTCGGTGTGCTCAGATCGTTGTGTTGTTGTTGCATCCAGAAGAAGACATGCAAAGTTCGACACAACAAACATCAATAACACATCAACATTAACACCAGCAGGTCCATGGAAAAGCTACTATATTTAACAATTTTTAAAAAAAAAATTCATTTACATAGCTCTCTCCGATGTTGCAAAACGGTCGAATAGCATTGCAAATTTGCCCGTCTTCTGCCGCGACTCGTTCTGTGGTTATATTTCTGGCGCTGACAACAAACAAAACAAAACTGTAATTAATAATGAAACCAAACTACTAACATCTTTACTGGAAAACAAACCGTAGGCTTGAACGGCAAGTGAGTCAGTATTCATTTTGCGTGTCGATATTTTGCATTTCTTTGTTTTTTTTAATGTTGGTTCATGACAAAGCAATCAATCGATCAATGTTTACTTATATAGCCCTAAATCACAAGAGTCTCAAAGGGCCGCACAAGCCACAACGACATCCCCGGCTCAGATCCCACATCAGGGCAAGGAAAAAACTCTAACATAATAGTGTGAGAGTCCAGTTAAACATAATAGTGTGAGAATCCAGTCCATAGTTGATCATAACATAATGGTGAGAGTCCAGTCCATAGTGGATCTAACATAATAGTGACAGTCCAGTCCATAGTGGATCTAACATAGTAGTGAGAGTCCAGTCCATAGTGGATCTAACATATTGATGTGAGAGTCCAGTCCATAGTGGATCTAACATAATAGTGTGAGAGTCCAGTCCATAGTGGATCTAACATAATAGTGTGAGAGTCCAGTCCATAGTGGATCAAACAAATTAGTGTAAGAGTCCAGTCCATAGTGGATCTAACATAATAGTGACAGTCCAGTCCATAGTGGATCTAACATAGTAGTGAGAGTCCAGTCCATAGTGGATCTAACATATTAATGTGAGAGTCCAGTCCATACTGGATCTAACATAATAGTGTGAGAGTCCAGTCCATAGTGGATCTAACATAATAGTGTGAGAGTCCAGTCCATAGTGGATCAAACAAATTAGTGTAAGAGTCCAGTCCACAGTGGATCTAACATAGTAGTGAGAGTCCAGTCCATAGTGGTTCTAACATAATATTGTGAGAGTCCAGTCCATAGTGGATCCAACATAATAGTGAGAGTCCAGTCCATAGTGGATCTAACATAATAGTGAGAGTCCAGTCCATAGTGGATCTAACATAATAGTGTGAGAGTTTAGTCCATAGTGGATCTAACATAATAGTGTAAGAGTCCAGTCCATAGTGGATCTAACATAATATTGTGAGAGTCCAGTCCATAGTGGATCTAACATATTAGTGTAAGAGTCCAGTCCATTGTGGATCTAACATAATAGTGTGAGAGTCCAGCCCATAGTGGATCTAACATAATAGTGAGAGTCCAGTCCATAGTGGATCTAACATAATAGTGAGAGAGTCCAGTCCATAGTGGATCTAACATAATAGTGTGAGAGTCCAGTTAAACATAATAGTGTGAGAGTCCAGTCCAGAGTGGATCTAACATAATAGTGTGAGAGTCCAGTTAAACATAATATTGTGAGAGTCCAGTCAATAGTGGATCTAACATAATAGTGTGAGAGTCCAGTTAAACATAATATTGTGAGAGTCCAGTCAAAAGTGGATCTAACATAATAGTGTGAGAGTCCAGTCCATAGTGGATCTAACATATAGTGAGAGTCCAGTCCATAGTGGATCTAACATAATAGTGAGAGTCCAGTCCATAGTGGATCTAACATAATATTGTGAGAGTCCAGTCCATAGTGGGTCTAACATGATAGTGAGAGTCCAGTCCATAGTGGATCTAAAATAATAGTGTGAGAGTCTAGTCCATAGTGGATCCAACATATAGTGAGAGTCCAGTCCATAGTGGATTTAACATAATAGCGTGAAAGTCCAGTCCATAGTGGATCTAACATAATAGTGAAAGTCCCGTCCATAGTGGATCTAACATAATAGTGAGAGTCCAGTCCATAGTGGATCTAACATAATAGTGAGAGTCCAGTCCATAGTGGATCTAACATAATAGTGTGAGAGTCCAGTCCATAGTGGATCTAACATAATATTGTGAGAGTCCAGTCCATAGTGGGTCTAACATAATAGTGAGAGTCCAGTCCATAGTGGATCTAACATAATAGTGTGAGAGTCCAGTCCATAGTGGGTCTAACATAATAGTGAGAGTCCAGTCCATAGTGGATCTACCATAATAGTGAAATTCCAGTCCATAGTGGATCTAAAATAATAGTGTGAGAGTCTAGTTCCATAGTGGATCCAACATATAGTGAGAGTCCAGTCCATAGTGGATTTAACATAATAGTGTGAAAGTCCAGTCCATAGTGGATCTAACATAATAGTGAAAGTCCCGTCCATAGTGGATATAACATAATAGTGAGAGTCCAGTCCATAGTGGATCTAACATAATAGTCAGAGTCCAGTCCATAGTGGATCTAACATAATAGTGTGAGAGTCCAGTCCATAGTGGATCTAACATAATAGTGAGAGTCCAGTCCATAGTGGATCTAACATAATAGTGTGAGAGTCCAGTCCATAGTGGGTCTAACATAATAGTGAGAGTCCAGTCCATAGTGGGTCTAACATAATAGTGAGAGTCCAGTCCATAGTGGATCTAACATAATAGTGTGAGAGTCCAGTCCATAGTGGGTCTAACATAATAGTGAGAGTCCAGTCCATAGTGGATCTAACATAATAGTGAAATTCCAGTCCATAGTGGATCTAAAATAATAGTGTGAGAGTCTAGTTCCATAGTGGATCCAACATATAGTGAGAGTCCAGTCCATAGTGGATTTAACATAATAGTGTGAAAGTCCAGTCCTTAGTGGATCTAACATAATAGTGAAAGTCCCGTCCATAGTGGATATAACATAATAGTGAGAGTCCAGTCCATAGTGGATCTAACATAATAGTGAGAGTCCAGTCCATAGTGGATCTAACATAATAGTGTGAGAGTCCAGTCCATAGTGGATCTAACATAATAGTGTTTCCCTTACACAATCAACAGTAATGCTGCACAGTAAGTATTGGATTGCACCTCTGCTTCATTCATAAATACCACTATTGTGATCTCTCATGCAGCTCTCAGACCACCAGCGGGGAACTGGCTTATTTCTCTCTCAGATCCATCAGTACTTTTGTGACACAATGCTGCAAAGTGCGCCAACAAGAACGTAGGTCAAGCTCTCCCTCACGTGGACACCCCCAGATGACTGCCGTCTCAGTGCATAGTGACTCCTGGCTATAAATACCCATGCGGTCTTCCTGCTGAATCTATAATGTATACAGAGATGTATACAAAGAGCAGTGAAGTGGAAAGGAGGTGTGTGTGTGTGTGTGTAGTGTGTAGTGGATGTATGAACACTTACGCTATGTCGGTCAATCATACATTAATCATGTGAACAAGCCAGAACTAATATGTGCATTTGTTACGCTTTTATGAAAAACTATGCAGCATTTGCAGTTGATAGATTAATTGTTTGACTGTAGCACAGTGGGGTTAAACATGGTCGTCCATAAACACACTGCACACCTTCCTTGAAAAACAGACTCTTAAAGGCCTACTGAAAGCCACTACTACCGACCACGCAGTCTGATAGTTTATATATCAATGATGAAATATTAACATTGCAACACATGCCAATACGGCCGGTTTAGTTTACTAATTTACAATTTTAAATTTCCCGCAAAGTTTCTTGTTGAAAACAGCGCGGAATGATGTGACGTCTCGGGTAGGAGGCGACATATTAGCCCGGCACCACACACGGCTAAAAGTCGTCTCTTTTCATCGCATAATTACACAGTAATTTGGAAATCTGTGTTGCTGAATATTTTGCAATTTGTTCAATTAATAATGGAGACTATAAAGAAGAATGCTGTTGGTGGAAAGCGGTGGATTGCAGCTGTCTTTAGCACCGAAACACAGCCTGTGTTTCTTTGTTTGTTGCGAACATGTTTCTCTACGTCAACCAGCGAGTTTTTGGATGGGAAAATTGTGATATTAAGTCGGCTCTTACCGTAGACTTCAGTGGATTATGGGACTCAAAAAGGCAGCTGTGATCTTGGCTCCTCTGAGAGACACCAGCGTTCACCGCAGCCATCCGACTTTCAGGTATGACTTTACAATCTCACTAAAACACTATTAAAACAATAAGCAGATAAGGGATCTTCCAGAATTATCCTAGTAAATGTGTCTAATTACATCTGAAACAGTCCCACTGCCGCCACTTTTTAAAATTAATTTTTCTTATGCTTCACTCTAACTTTCCTTATCCACAAATCTTTCATCCTCGCTGAAATTAATGGGGAAATTGTCGCTTTCTTGGTCCGAATAGCTCTTGCTGCTGGAGGCTATGATTATAGCTCGGTTGGTAGAGTAGCCGTGCCAGCAACTTGAGGGTTGCAGGTTCAATTCCCGCTTCCACCATTCTAGTCACTGCCGTTGTGTCCTTGGGCAAGGCACTTTACCCACCTGCTCCCAGTGCCACCCACACTGCTTTAAATGTAACTTAGATATTGGGTTTCACTATGTAAAGCGCTATATAAATATAATTAACTTCACTTATAAACAATGTGTGGATGTGAGAAGCCCTACAACCCATGACGTCACGCGCACATCGTCTGCTACTTCCGGTAAAGGCAAGGCTTTTTTATTAGCAACCAAAAGTTGCAAACTTTATCGTCCATGTTCTCTACTAAATCCTTTCAGCAGAAATATGGCAATATCGCGAAATGATCAAGTATGAAACATAGAATGGACCTGCTGTCCCCGTTTGAATAAGAACATCTCATTTCAGTAGGCCTTTAAATCATCCATAGGTGTGAATCTGGGTCTATATATACCAGCCTCTGGTAGGCTCCAACTCAGCTTAGACAGGATAAGCACTATAGAAAATGAACGAATGAATCAAAAGAGTGGAAATTTGAACACATTTATTTGGAAGGCGCACAAAAAAAAGTGTCAGAGAGCTACAGATACACTTTTTACACCTGAATGACTATTATAGCGCCTGCATGTGTTGGTTGTACAGGATACCAGTCCTAACAAAGTACTGCGGTCCGTAGTACTAATAAATTCAAAGAGGTAGTATCCTGCCTTTGAAAAATACCTGTACTTTTTTTTTTTTCATGTGCATACAGGTGTGCTGCAGTGACATTGCTGGTGAAATGATGAGTGAGTCAACACACACAGAGCAAATATCCATCCATCTATTTTCTACCGCTTGTCCCGTTCGGGGTCCATGAGGTACTGGAGCCTATCTCAGCTGAATTCAAGCGGAAGGCGGGGTACACCCTGGACAAGTTGCCACCTCATCGCAGGGCAAACACAGACAACATTCACCCTCACATTTACACACTAGGGACAATTTAGTGTTGCCAATCAACCTATCCCCAGGTGAAGTGAATAATTTTTATATAGCGCTTCTCTCTAGTGACTCAAAGCGCTTTTACATAAGTGAATTATATTTATATAGCACTTTTCTCTAGTGACTCAAAGCACTTTACATAGTGAAACCCAATATCTAAGTTACATTTAAACCAGTGTGGGTGGCACTGGGAGCAGTTGGGTAAAGTGTCTTGCCCAAGGACACAACGGCAGTGACTAGGATGGCCAAAGTGGGGATCGAACCTGGAACCCTCAAGTTGCTGGCACGGCCGCTCTACCAACCGAGCTATGCCGCCCCATAGTGAAAGATACATTTAAAGCAGTGTGGGTGGCACTGGGAGCAGGTGGGTAAAGTGTCTTGCCCAAGGACACAACGGCAGTGACTAGGACGGGGGAAGCGGGGATCGAACCTGGAACCCTCAAGTTGCTGGCACAGCACTCTATTAACCGAGCTATACCGCCCCAACAGGTGCATGTCTTTAGAGGCGGGAGGAAGCCGGAGATCCCGGAGGAGACCCACGTAGTCCCAGGGGAGAACACGCAAACTCCACACAGAAAGATCCCGAGCACAGGATCGAACCCAGGACCTTCGTATTGTGAGGCAGACTCACTAACCCCTCTTTCACTGTGCTGAGCAAATATATGGAGGTCAATTTGTGTCTTTATTATGCTATTTTTGGACACTTAATTTATGTAATATTATGCCTTTGAATTGTGTGTACTGAATTTGTTTACATGAAATTATGCTGACAATTTCAGCCAGATGAGGTGGTTCGGGCATCTGGTCAGGATGCCACCCAAACGCCTCCCTAGGGAGGTGTTTAGGGCACATCCAACCGGTAGGAGGCCACGGGGAAGACCCAGGACACGTTGGGAAGACTATGTCTCCCGGCTGGCCTGGGAATGCCTCGGGATCCCCCGGGAAGAGCTAGACGAAGTGGCTGGGGAGAGGGAAATCTGGGTTTCCCTGCTTAGGCTGTTGCCCCTGCGACCCAACCTCGGATAAGCGGAAGAAGATGGATGGATGGATGGATGGAATTTCATTGAACAAAAAAATTGCAAAAAAAAAAAAAAAAATCAGTTTGTTAAAATAATTATTTTAAAATATAGTGTATAAAATTAAAAAAAAAAATTCAGTGCAGAAATACTTGTTGCTTCAAAACAAAAGCAGCTCCATGCCGACAGTGTATGGGTCCTCTGTACTCCTGCATTCATGTGTGTGTGTGTGTGTGTGTGTGTGTGTGTGTGTGTGTGACTGGGAAAGTGGGTCATTGGGGCATTGTTTTCAAGTCTGTAAAGCATGTTGTGTTTCATTTCTTTTCTGTATGAAAAGTGCTTTAAAAATAAAGTTTGATTTGATTTCTTACCATATAGGATACATGGCTGATGCATACAGCTGGTTGGCCTACTGCCAATTATTAGTACACGTGGCGTAAACTAATCCAAGTGAATTGACTGAATTTTGCAACAAATTCCTACAATTTGTATTTTACCTTCAACAATGTTTATTTTACCTGCTACATGTCTTATCTGTGTAGTTTTAGCAACAGCATTGGTTTTAGCATTAACTATTAATTTTATTTGTCCGAAAAGGGGACCGAGAGTCGTAACCATCAATCATAAAGTGTCGAATACAATCCATCCATCCATTTTCTACCGCTGATTCCCTTTCGGGGTCGCGGGGGGCGCTGGCGCCTATCTCAGCTACAACCGGGCGGAAGGCGGGGTACACCCTGGACAAGTCGCCACCTCATCGCAGGGCCAACACAGATAGACAGACTACATTCACACACTAGGGACCATTTAGTGTTGCCAATCAACCTATCCCCAGGTGCTGTCGAATACAATTTTAAATCTTATTCTATTCTAACCTAATTCTAAAATTGTAGCAATCCATCCATCTTCTTCCACTTATCCGAGGCCGGGTGGTGGGGGCAGCAGCCTAAGCAGGGAAGCACAGACTTCCCTCTCCCCAGCCACTTCGTCCAGCTGCTCCCGTCCAGCCGGGAGACATAGTCTTCCCAACGTGACCCTAGTCTTCCCTGTGGCCTCCTACTGGTCAAACGTGCCCTAAACACCTCCCTAGGGAGGCGTTCGGGTGGCATCCTGACCAGATGCCCGAACCACCTCATCCGGCTCTTCTCAATGTGGCGGAGCAGCGGCTTTACTCTGAGCTCCTCCCGGTTGGCACATAGAATGGACCTGCTATCCCCGTTTAAATAAGAAAATCTCATTTCAGTAGGCCTTGAAGAATGATAAGTAGCTCATTGAGGGAAAACTTTATTGCTGGCACGTGAAGTTGAATGTGTACAAGTAAAACATGAATCACTAACTGGCTGGTAAAAAAAAAAAAGTGTGCAAACACACACACACCCACTATAGAGCTTATCACAGGCACAATAAAATACTGCAATGGCCTTCATTTTGACCTTTCATCAATGGGGGGCATCCCTCACACACACACACACACACACACACACACACACACACACACACACACACACACACACACACACACACACACACACACACACACACACACACACACACACACACACACACTGTCATGTGACAGCTGTAAAAAAAAAAAAAAAAAAGCCTGATCATAACAAGTGTCACTCATACAGTATTCTCACTGCTTCCTCTAATGTTGCTTGCTTTCAGGTGAAGTGATGTGACTTATAATTTATATAGCGCTTTTCTCTCGTGACTCAAAGCGCTTTTACATAGTGAAACCCAATATCTAAGTTACATTCAAAGCAGTGTGGGTGGCACTGGGAGCAGGTGGGTCAAGTGTCTTGCCCAAGGACACAGATGGCGGACGCGGGGATCGAACCTCGAACCCTCAAGTTGCTGGCACATCCACACTACCGACCGAGCTACACCGCCCCGCTAGGTGGTAGAGGGACACAAAAACAGGTGCATGGCCAAGAAAAATAAATGAAGAAGTCCTATATTTGTAGTGTGTTTGGGAGACATCTCCTTCCGTCTCAGACAAAAAGAAAAAAAAAAAGGAAGAGCCATCCGCAGAGACGCGGTCACGCCCAGCCGGTTTCAACCACGTCTTGCTATGCTGCACTGTGTCAAGACACTCTGCTGTGGAAAAATACACACCTCATAGTTTAACACCGAAGGTGTTTCTTTACGAAAATAAAGCGGATGATACACTGCAATACTTGAGTGGTTCTCGTCACGATTCGATTACGATTCCATAAAAAAATTGATTATTGATGCTGGAGATGCCCGATAATGGCTTTTTTGCCGATATCCCGACATTGTCCAAATCTTAATTACCGATTCCGATATCAACCGACCGATACCGATATATACAGTGGTGGAATTAACACATTTTGTTGTGATGCCCCTTGCTGGATGCATCAAACAATGTAACAAGGATTTTCCAAAATAAATCAACTCAAGTTATGGAAAAAAACACCAACATGGCACTGCCATATTTATTATTGAAGTCACAAAAAGTGCATTATTTTTTTTAACATGCCTCAAAACCGCAGCTTGGAATATAAGAGGTTGAGGAGGGCGAGGGTTGAATATTTTAGGTCCCGGAAGAGTTAGTGCTGGGTATTTGTTCTGTTGTGTTTGTGTTGTGTTACGGTGCGGATGTTCTCCCGAATTGTGTTTGTCATTCTTGTTTGGTGTGGATTCACATATTTGTAACAGTGTTAAAGTTGATAATACGGCCACCCTCAGTGTGACCTGTATGGCTGTTGACCAAGTATGCAGGCATTCACTTGTGTGTATGGATAATTGACCTTGACAACAACAGCAGAGTAGTAACATTTTAAAGCGCATGCAGAGCTAGATAAAGCTGCTACATCAGGCCTGGGCAATTATTTTGACATTTAGAGAAAAAAATATGTCTGGGGCCAGTATATCTATTTCTAGGAACACTAATACGAAACCTCACAATAATGTCTGATTGAATGCTAAAACGTTATGACCGACCGCCTTAAAAAACGGAATGGAATTTTACATTTTTCTATGAAGGATAAAACACTGAATATTGACAAAATATGAATATCACACCCCCTTTCAATCGAGACATTTTACAATCAACAAAATGCAACAAACAGTGAAATATAAACACAAAGGCTACAAAATAAACCCACCTACAATCGGATATATCTGATATATCACTAAGCTTTAGAGCTTTGTTGCGAAAATCTTCTTCCGCGTCCGCGGAAACGCTCCCCGCCCACACTGGTTGGTGCCTTGTCTGAGCTGATGTGACGTAGATGACCATAGTAACTAATTAGATGACCATAGTAACTAATTAGATGACCATAGTAACTAATTAGATGACCATAGTAACTAATTAGATGACCATAGTAACTAATTAGATGACCATAGTAACTAATTAGATGACCATAGTAACTAATTAGATGACCATAGTAACTGGTATATCATCCATAAGCGCAGATTCCAACCATTGAAAGACTTAGTATAGTTGAAGACTTACGGTCGTTAGAAAACATGACTGCACATCATAATGACCGCTACACTTTCCATTTTAAAGATATAAAAATATTTGGGAATGTCCGGCGGGTCAGATTGAAAAGCTTAACGGACCGCATGTGGCCCCCGGGCCTTAATTTGCCCAGGTCTGTGCTAGATGCTGACTGTAAAGATACTTCAAAATGCAGCTAAGGACATAGGAGGTTGCTTAACGCCAATGTTTTTGGACCTTTTGGTAATTAGAGTCCCTAGCAAATATAACGAGAGAACATTGAATATGTATGGACATTTCTTTGCTTTGAGTAAAGATCTGAAAATTAAACCTGCCATCTGTCTGCTCGGTGCTTTAAAAATTAAAAACTCCAGTGGTCCCCACCCCAATCGTGGCATGCCCGCACACACATGTAGAAAACAGCTGAGGTCTTAATTCAATAAGCCATTCATCCACCAAGTGGGATCGGCACTTTTGTTTCAGCAGTCGAATCAATAACAGCCCACGAGGGAGGCCGGCAATAAAGTGGGGCGGCTTTTTTTTTGGCGGTGTGGAGGTTGCTCATTAACACAGCAACACTGTCAAATGAGATTTGAGAGGGTACCTGTTTTATTATTATTATTTCACCTGCCGTCATTGTTGATCCGTCATGGAAAATGAATCAAAGTGCACGCTTCGTTAATTGGTGGCGTATTGTGAGAGTGCCCCCGACTGAATATGGTTTAGTCTACAACTCAAAGAGAATTGACAGTAAAACGTCGTTGGATATGACTTTAAAGCATAACCAAGCCTAAATGACTATAGCTTTTGTCTCAAAGTAGGTGTACTGTCACCACCAGTCACATCACACCCTGACTTATTAATGGCTTTTTCTCTTTTTTTGGTATTTTCCTGTCACAATTTCATGTCTTCCTTTGAGCGATATTTCCCGCATCTACCACATTTTTCGGAGTATAAGTCGCACCTGCTGAAAATGCATAATAAAGAAGGAAAAAAACATACACTGGAGTATAAGTTGCATTATTTGGGGACATTTATTTGATAGAAGCCAACACCAAGGATAGACATTTGAAAGGCAATTTAAAATAAATAAAGAATAGTGAACAACAGGCTGAATAAGTGTACGTTATATGAGGCATAAATAACCAACTGAGAAGGTGCCTGCTATGTTAACCTAACATATTATGGTAAGAGTCATTCAAATAACTATAACATATAGAACATGCTATACCTTTACCAAACAATCTGTCACTCCTAATCCATAAATCCCATGAAATCTTATACGTCTAGTCTCTTACGTGAATGAGATAAATAATACTATTTGATGTTTTACGGTAATGTGTTAGTAATTTCACACACAAGTCGGTCCTGAGTATAAGTCGCACCCCCGGCCAAACTATGAAAAAAACTGCGACTTATAGTCCGAAAAATACGGTACTTTGTTTTAGCAATCAAGAATATTTCAGTTGTTTTTATCCTTCTTTGTGGGGACATTGTTGATGGTCATGTCATGTTCGGATGTACATTGTGGACGCCGTCTTTGCTCCACAGTAAGTCTTGGCTGTCGTCCAGCATTCTGTTTTTGTTTACTTTGAAGCCAGTTCAGTTTTAGTTCCGTTCTGCATAGCCTTCCCTAAGCTTCAATGCCTTTTCTTAGGCGCACTCACCTTTTGTTTATTTTTGGTTTAAGCATAAGACACATTTTTACCTGCACGCTACCTCCCGCTGTTTCCGACATCTACAAACCAATTGGCTACCGGCTGCCACCTACTGATATGGAAGAGTATTACACGGTTACTCTGGTGAGCTCTAGACAGCACCGACACTCAACAACAACACATCATTTGCAGACTATAATTACTGCTTTGCAAAAAATATTTCTAACCCAAATAGGTGAAATTAGATAATCTCTCACGGCACACTGGTGTTGAAAAACATTGGTCTAACAGGTGGACAAACAGGATGTAAAAAGCAGCCAGTAGACAGGTGAGGCAGATGTCATGTGACCCCAACCCCCATTCAGAGAAACCACGCACCTGCTCTTCCATCTTACAGTAAACACATAGAGAGCTGGAAAGAGACAGAGAGAGAGAGAGAGAGAAAGAAAAAGAGAAAGAGAGAAAGGGGAAGGTTCATTCCCGACCAGCTTTGGCTTCAGGCCTCGGGCACATTTTTGCCCCACATGGGCACTCTTGTCTAGACACTCATCACATGCGCACACACACACACATGTACACGCACACACTTTTTGCCAGCACCTCTCTCTGCACAGCAGTCAGCCATCTTACAATCCACTCTCTCGCGGCAGGTTTGCTATTAGAACCACAGCCGAGCGGGGCAGACAGAGCGGGTGGAGCAGCTAGAAAAAATAATAAAAGAGTTAAAAGTGAATAAAGTGCATCTCCAAAGCCGACACTCTTTTGATCTCTCACCAGGCTCTCTGGATCAATTTTTCTATCCCTACATTCCCAGCCCACACATGCTGTAGTCCAGACATGTATCAGAGCTGGGACATATTATTAACGCCATCATTATTAGTCACTGCCAAACATTGCAAAGAAGGTCATCTTGTGGCAGACATGACCGAACACTTGCTGTTTATTAGCACTGAAGAAAGGAGCCAATGAATGGCTGCTTTCTTTCAGCATAGCGTGAAACCTTACGTGTGTACCTGGCGTAATACGAGTGTGAGGGCCACACTGAAAAGAACAATAGAATATTTCAAGAATAGTCCAATAATCACAATATAAAAAAGCTCTTACTTTATGTAAGTATAGTGTAAGCATAGTATAGAATTCACCATTCACATGCGTTTAGTACCTACTCAAGAGAACACCATAAAGTCTTAACATTGTGAGAACAATGTCTTAATATTAGGGGTCTAACGGTACGTGTATTTGTATTGAACCGTTTCCGTACGGGGGTCTCGGTTCGGTGGTGTACCGAACGAGTTTCCACACGGACATATTAAGTAACAGTGCACATCGAAGCACAACACACGGCATGCGAGCAGCGACAGGGCTAAGATAGACTGATCATACTTCCTCTTTTCACCGGATATGTCCTCTTTTGTGGGGCTGTCCGGGTGGAGTTTCTTAAATGCATCAGATGTCCGGCATTTTAAGTTAGGGTTGCGTGTATTTTTAATGTACGTTCAGGGTTAAGACGTTCAGGGTTAAGGAGGGGTTAAAAACAAAACAAATAGAGCGGGCAGAGACGGAGAGAGCGAGAGAGTTATGATGAATGCGCATGCGTCGCCAGGCTCCGCTTTTTATCCATAGATTTATCAGATTTTATTTTTTGTTATCTATAGCAGGGGTGTCAAAAGTGTGCCCTGGAGGTCATTTGCGGCCCACAGCTAATGTTTTAAAGGCCCACGGCACATTCTAAAAATACTATTAGAATAAACAAAAACATAAACAAAAGTGAAATAAAAAAGCTTAAAGCTAAATGTAATTTAGAAAAAGTTGCAACGTTGACTAATAAAACAAAGCTGTTTTTTTTTCTTTCAAACTGTCATTGCTCAAAACCTAATATTGAATCAAAATCAATGTTATTATGAATTATTGACCTAACCATTACTTCACATCAAATATTCCACTAAGAGAAATTTTTTGGGGTGGAAGATTTTGCAAGTTTGGTAAATAAATAACCAAAAAATGTATATTTTGTTGTTTTCTTACTGTACCGAAAATGAACCGAACAGTGACCTCTGAATCGAGGTACGTACCAAACCGAACTTTTTGTGTACCGTTACACCCTTATCTAATACATTTTAAAAAAGGTAATAATTTTAGAAGAATACATACATACATGTCAATAATGAATAAAGCAAAAAATGTTCTAGACCAAAAAAATCACTTCATACTCTCTACTGCTCGCTAGTGTTACCAAATAATAGTGAGAGTACAGTCCATAGTGGATTCAACATAATAATGAGAGTCCAGTCTATAGTGGATCCACCATAATAGTGAGAGTCCAGTCCATAGTCATTGTCACTGGCGTCCCACTGGATGTGAATTCTCCCTGCCCACTGGGTGTGAGTTTTCCTTGCCCTTTTGTGGGTTCTTCCGAGGATGTTGTAGTCGTAATGATTTGTGCAGTCCTTTGAGACATTTGTGATTTGGGGCTATATAAATAAACGATTGATAGTGGATCTAGCATAATAGTGAGATTCCAGTCCGTAGTGGATCTAACATAATAGTGAGAGTCCAGTCCATAGTGGATCTAACATAATAGTGTGAGAGTCCAGTCCATAGTGGATCTAACATAATAGTGAGAGTCCAGTCCATAGTGGATCTAACATAATAGTGTGAGAGTCCAGTTCATAGTGGATCCAACATTATAGTGAGAGTCCAGTCCATAGTGGATCTAACATTATATTGAGAGCCCAGTCCAAAGTGGATCCAACATAATAGTGAGAGTCCAGTCAATAGTGGATCTAGCATAATAGTGAGAGTCCAGTCCATAGTGGATCTAACATAATAGTGAGAGTCCAGTCTATAGTGGATTTAATAGTGTGAGAGTCCAGTCCATAGTGGATCTAACATAATAGTGAGAGTCCAGTCCATAGTGGATCTAACATAATATTGTGAGAGTCCAGTTCATAGTGGATCTAACATAATAGTGAGAGTCCAGTCCATAGTGGATCTAACATAATAGTGAGAGTCCAGTCCATAGTGGATCTAACATAATATTGTGAGAGTCCCCAGTTCATAGTGGATCTAACATAATATTGTGAGAGTCCAGTTCATAGTGGAACTAACATAAAAGTGAGAGTCCAGTCCATAGTGGATCTAACATAATAGTGTGAGAGTCCAGTCCATAGTGGATCTAACATAATAGTGTGAGAGTCCAGTCCATAGTGGATCTAACATAATAGTGAGAGTCCAGTCCATAGTGGATCCAACATAATAGTGTGAGAGTCCAGTCCATAGTGGATCTAACATAATAGTGAGAGTCCAGTTCATAGTGGAACTAACATAATAGTGAGAGTCCAGTCCATAGTGGATCTAACATAATAGTGTGAGAGTCCAGTCCATAGTGGATCTAACATAATAGTGAGAGTCCAGTCCATAGTGGATCTAACATAATAGTGAGAGTCCAATCCATAGTGGATCTAACATAATAGTGAGAGTCCAGTCCATAGTGGATCTAACATAATAGTGTGAGAGTCCAGTCCATAGTGGATCTAACATAATAGTGAGAGTCCAGTCCATAGTGGATCCAACATAATAGTGTGAGAGTCCAGTCCATAGTGGATCTAACATAATAGTGAGAGTCCAGTTCATAGTGGAACTAACATAATAGTGAGAGTCCAGTCCATAGTGGATCTAACATAATAGTGTGAGAGTCCAGTCCATAGTGGATCTAACATAATAGTGAGAGTCCAGTCCATAGTGGATCTAACATAATAGTGAGAGTCCAATCCATAGTGGATCTAACATAATAGTGAGAGTCCAGTCCATAGTGGATCTAACATAATAGTGTGAGAGTCCAGTCCATAGTGGATCTAACATAATAGTGAGAGTCCAGTCCATAGTGGATCTAACATAATAGTGTGAGAGTCCAGTCCATAGTGGATCTAACATAATAGTGAGAGTCCAGTTCATAGTGGAACTAACATAATAGTGAGAGTCCAGTCCATAGTGGATCTAACATAATAGTGTGAGAGTCCAGTCCATAGTGGATCTAACATAATAGTGAGAGTCCAGTCCATAGTGGATCTAACATAATAGTGAGAGTCCAATCCATAGTGGATCTAACATAATAGTGAGAGTCCAGTCCATAGTGGATCTAACATAATAGTGTGAGAGTCCAGTCCATAGTGGATCTAACATAATAGTGAGAGTCCAGTCCATAGTGGATCTAACATAATAGTGTGAGAGTCCAGTCCATAGTGGATCTAACATAATAGTGAGAGTCCAGTCCATAGTGGATTTAATAGTGTGAGAGTCCAGTCCATAGTGGATCTAACATAATATTGTGAGAGTCCAGTCCATAGTGGATCCAACATAATATTGTGAGAGTCCAGTCCATAGTGGATCCAACATAATAGTGAGAGTCCAGTCCATAGTGGATTTAATAGTGTGAGAGTCCAGTCCATAGTGGATCTAACATAATATTGTGAGAGTCCAGTCCATAGTGGATCTAACATAATAGTGAGAGTCCAGTCCATAGTGGATCTAACATAATAGTGTGAGAGTCCAGTCCATAGTGGATCTAACATAATAGTGAGAGTCCAGTCCATAGTGGATCTAACATAATAGTGAGAGTCCAGTCCATAGTGGATCTAACATAATAGTGAGAGTCCAGTCCATAGTGGATCTAACATAATAGTGTGAGAGTCCAGTCCATAGTGGATCTAACATAATAGTGAGAGTCCAGTCCATAGTGGATCTAACATAATAGTGAGAGTCCAATCCATAGTGGATCTAACATAATAGTGAGAGTCCAGTCCATAGTGGATCTAACATAATAGTGAGAGTCCAGTCCATAGTGGATCTAACATAATAGTGAGAGTCCAGTCCATAGTGGATCTAACATAATAGTGAGAGTCCAGTCCATAGTGGATCCAACATAATATTGAGAGTCCAGTCCATAGTGGGGCCAGCAGGAGACCATCCCAAGCGGAGATCATTAGCATGGGCACGCTAACAGAGTTAAATTTGAACCTTAAAGTGAGTGAAGCACGTGTTTAAAAAAGAAATACAGCCATGCACACGAACAGCTGACGTTTTGCAGCGGCAGACTGGCCTGTTTGCTCTAGTTTTCTTTTCCCGGGCCGCCTGCAGTGTTAATTAGCGGAGCTGTCGGGGGCTCACCTGTGTGACTCAACCAGGCCAGTAAACACACACACACACATATATATATATATATATATACGCACGCACCCACATGAATACAAGTAAACAAGCGAGCATCAAGACTGTAATAGGAGCATGACGCAGTGCACTTAAAGCAAAAGCGTGCACACTAAAACAGACACACTTGACGCTCCCACCAGGACACGTCGGCTGAGAACAGGGCTTGTGGGCCCTCGCCTTGGCCGTGCATGACCGTGGTCATCATGGGAGCCTCATCTGGCTGGAGAATGTGGCGGCCAAAAGACACGATTGAATGGAGAGCTCAAATAGAACAGGACCACTTATATTGCCAGCATGGCGACTGCGGTTCTCCGCAAAGAAGAGGAGACGGTGCATGGAGACGAGCGTTGCTAAGCAGGATTCAGGCAGAAGTGCTCTGCTTTCACGGCAGGCGGAGGGGGGGGAAGACAAAATGGAGACACTGGCCGACCCTCTGTGTGTGTGTGTGTGTGTGTGTGTGTGTGTGTGTGTGTGCAATAAATGACTGATGTTCCCGGTTTAACCACGCTGCCTGCAGAAAGAGGCGGTTTTAATAACATCATGAAAAGACGTCTTTACAGAGGAGCACCCGTGTATTGATCTGCTGATGAGGAGCAGCGTGGTGAATGCCGATGCTTGCCTTACCTGACAGCACAAGGAAGATGAAAGTACCGATGAAATAAGAAATGAATACATAAAAGCAGTGTTTTTAAAGCTTCTTTGAGCCAAGGCACATTTTTTGGGTTGAAAAAATCCAGAGGCACACCACCAGCAGACATCATTAAAACTAAACTCAGTTGACAGTAAAAAGTCATTGGATATGACTTTGAAGCAAGGGTCACCAGGTACCCTGTAAGGACCAGATGAGTCGCCCGCTGGCCTGTTCTAAAAATAGCTCTAATAGCAGCACTTACCAGTGAGCTGCCTCTATTTTTTTTTTTTTTTTTTTTATTTACTAGCAAGCTCATCTCGCTTGGCTCGACATTTTAATTCTAAGAGAGACAAAGCTCAAATAGAATTTGAAAATCCAAGAAATTAATTTAAAGACTTGGTCTTCACTTGTTTGAATAAAATTCATTTATTTTTTTTACTTTGCTTCTTATAACTTTCAGAAAGACGATTTTAGAGAAAAAATACAACCTTAAAAACTATTTTAGGACTTTTAAACACATATACCTTTTTACCTTTTGAATTCCTTCCTCTTCCATCCATCCATCCATTTTCTACCGCTTATTCCCTTTCGGGGTCGCGGGGGGCGCTGGCGCCTATCTCAGCTACAATCGGGCGGAAGGCGGGGTACACCCTGGACAAGTCGCCACCTCATCGCAGGGCCAACACAGATAGACAACATTCACACTCACATTCACACACTAGGGACCATTTAGTGTTGCCAATCAACCTATCCCCAGGTGCATGTCTTTGGAAGTGGGAGGAAGCCGGAGTACCCGGAGGGAACCCACGCATTCACGGGAAGAACATGCAAACTCCACACAGAAAGATCCCGAGCCTGGATTTGAACCCAGGACTGCAGGACCTTCGTATTGTGAGGCAGACGCACTAACCCCTCTGCCACCGTGAAGCCCTCCTTCCTCTTCTTTCCTGACAATTAAAATCAATGTTCAAGTACATTTTTTTGTTTTTATTGTAAAGAACAATAAATACATTTTAATTAAATTCTTCATTTTAGCTTCTGTTTCTTCGACGAATAATATTTGTGAAATATTTCTTCAAACTTATGATTAAAATTCCAAAAAACTATTTTGGCAAATCTAGAAAATCTGTCAAATCTAATTTAAATCTTATTTCAAAGTGGATGTTAACCTATTTAAAACATGTCATCAAAATGATCAAATTAATTTTAATCAGGAAAAATTACTGATGATGTTCCATAAATTATTTTTTAAATTTTTTCCAAAAAGATTCGAATTAGCTACTTTTCCTCTTAATTTTTTTCGGTTGAATTTTAAAGAGTCGAAAATGAAAAACTATGTTTCAAAATTTCATTTTCATTTTATTCGTGTTTTCCTCTCTTTTAAACCGTTCAATTAAGTGTTTTTTTTTCATCATTTGTTCTCTACAAAAAAAACTTCCGTAAAAGGAAAAAAATGTACGACGGAATGACAGACAGAAATACCCATTTTTTAAATATATATATATATATATATATATATATATATATATATATATATATATATATATATATATATATTAAAGGTAAATTGAGCAAATTGGCTATTTCTGGCAATTATTTTAAGTGTGTATCAAACTGGTAGCCCTTCACATTAATCAGTACCCAAGAAGTAGCTCTTGGTTTCAAAAAGGTTGGTGACCCCTGCATTAAAACATAACCAAGCATGCATGACTATAGCTCTTGTCTCAAAGTAGGTGTACTGTCACCACCTGTCACATCACACCCTGACTTATTTAGACTTTTTTGCTGTTTTCCTGTGTGTAGTGTTTTACTTCTTGTCTTAATGGCTTTTTCTCTTTTTTTGGTATTTTCCTGTAGCGGTTTCATGTCTTTCCTTGACCGCTATTCCCCACACCTGCTTTGTTTTAGCAATCAATAATATTTCATAGTTGATTGTCATGTCATGTTTTGGATGTACTTTGTGGACGCCGTCTTTGCTCCACAGTAAGTCTTTGCTGTCGTCCAGCATTCTGGTTTTGTTTACTTTGCAGCCAGTTCAGTTTTGGTTTCGTTCTGCATAGCCTTTACTAAGCTTTAATTACTTTTTCTTAGGGGCACTCACCTTTTGTTTATTTTTGGTTTAAGCATTAGATAGATACCTTTTTACCCGCTGCTTCCGACGTCTACGAAGCAATTAGCTTCGTAGTGTGTGTGACCATCATTGGTACTTTAACTTTAACGAGGATAAGCAAAATGAATAGATGGAGTGAGTTAGCCTAACTAGGTAAGTTGTGGCTTCAACACAATACAGGGGGCGCAGTTGAGTTAAGAGAACTTAAGACCAATGCAAATGGATACTTACATTTTTCTACGCTGAGACAGCATATCAGTTTTAGTGTGCATTGTGATATGTTTTTGTTAACTACGCTATGTTTCATCTGCTATATATTTACGCTGCTAATTTGCATGATGAGTTCGCAGGCTACAATCCATTAAGGAAATGATTCCTCAACGTGGCCTGCAGGAAAGCGATGTTAAATATTTAACGACAGCAGTCTGCGTCTGTGGTGAGTCATTTGGTAAATGTCATTACCATTGAGTCAGAGCAGTACAAAGAACACACCTAAGCGAAGCATCAAAAAGCAAAAAAATGTGCAAAACCGGGATAATGATGAATCTTTGTTCTGAGCGCTGTGGTGATGACGAGTGCGAGACAGACCGCGGGCGACTGTGACTCACACGGCTTTGGAGAGGAAGTGGACGGTGGCGGGCGCGCGTTCTGTCAATGATTTGTCTTGTTAAGATGTGGAGTCGTGGACTGTGTCAGCGGCTACTTATCTTTGTGCTTCTGTAAAATATTAGTGAGCGTTTGATGTTTCTTAATGAGGGGGATGTTGGCACGCCTTGCTGTGCTTGACAAATATGACAAGGCGGATCAGACAAGGATGTGATTTAGCCAAAGGATTAGGACGGCAGCAACAATTGGAATGTGTGATCTAGTAACATTAAGAAGGAGCCATCAAATTCGGATTTTAATTCTATATTTAAAAGCCTACTGAAAGCCACTACTAGCGACCACGCAGTCTGATAGTTTATATATCAATGATGAAATATTAACATTGCAACACATGCCAATACGGCCTTTTTAGTTTACTAAATTGCAATTTTAAATTTCGCGCCGAAGTATCCTGCTGAAACGTCGCGGTATGACGCGTGCGCGTGACATCACGCATTGTAGACATTTTGTTCCAGCACCGTTCCCAGCTATAAGTCATCTCTTTTCATCGCATAATTCCACAGTATTCTGGACTTCTGTGTTGCTGAATCTTTTGCAATTTATTCAATGAAAAATGGAGACGTCAAAGAAGAAAGCTGTAGGTGGGAAGCAGTGTGTTGCGGCCGCCCTTTAGCGACACAAACACAGCTGGTGTTTCATTGTTTACATTCCCGAAAGATGACGGTGAAGCTTTACTATGGAACAGAGCGGTCAAGCGAACACGGTTGGAATGGACCACACACACAAAGTACAGTGTATTATGCAGCGATCATTTCGAAAGATTGTGTTTCGAAGAGGGTCCCTTGAGAAGGGCAGAGATGGGCATCGCCACCACCCGTCGACTGGCGCTGAAGAAAGGTGCAGGGCCGACATTCAGGTTGTACAGGTACAACCATATAATCTCACTAAAACACAATAAGCAGATAAGGGATTTTCCAGAATTATCCTAGTAAATGTGTCTAATAACATCTGAATCGCTGCCACCGTATAGTCTTTTTTTTTCTTTCTAGTCCTTCACTCTTACTTTCCTCATCCACAAATCATTCATCTTCGCTCAAATTAATGGGGAAATTGTCGCTTTCTCGGTCCGAATCGCTCTCGCTGCTGGTGGCCATGATTGTAAAAACAATGTTCGGATGTGAGGAGCTCCACAACCCGGGACGTCACGCGCACATCGTCTGCTACTTCCGGTACAGGTAAGGCTTTTTTATTAGCGACCAAAAGTTGTGAAATTTATCGTCGATGTTCTCAACTAAATCCTTTCAGCAAAAATATGGCAATATCGCGAAATGATCAAGTATGACACATAGAATGGACCTGCTATCCCCGTTTAAATAAGAAAATCTCATTTCAGTAGGCCTTTAAAACACTTCATTGTGTGCTCTCATAACATGTAATGCTGTTTTTAGGGTCAACATTTTGCATGTTTGATTGATTGATTGAAAACTTTTATTAGTAGATTGCACAGTACAGCAGTGGTCCCCAACCTCCGGGCCGTGGCCCGATTGGTACCGGGCCGCAGAATAATTTTTTATTCATTTTTATTTAATCAACATAAAAAACACAATATACACTTACAATTAAATGGGTTGTACTTGTATAGCGCTTTTCTACCTTCAAGGTACTCAAAGCGCTTTGACACTACTTCCACATTTACCCATTCACACACACATTCACACACTGATGGAGGGAGCTGCCATGCAAGCCGCCCACCAGCACCCATCAGGAGCAAGGGTGAAGTGTCTTGCTCAGGACACAACGGACGTGACGAGGATGGTTCTAGGTGGGATTTGAACCAGTGACCCTCGGGTTGCGCACGGCCACTCTCCCACTGCGCCACGCCGTCCCTATTAGTCCAATTAGTGCACCAACCACAAAAACCTCCCTTTTTCATGACAAAAACGTCCCTTTTTCATGACAAAGAAAAAAAAATAAAAAAATAAAAAAGGATCCACCCCCACCCCCCATTTCCTCCCCCATGGTATATCGTGACATGGCCTAAAAATATCCAGATATTAAAAAAAGGCCATATTGCCCAGCACTAATATGTCGTATTTATTACTAATTTTGTTTTTCATTACATTAGATTTCTGCTGCTTACAGTATAAAAAACCTGCACTGCAACAACGTAATTTCTCCGTTGTGATGTAAAAAAAACATTGCACAACAGCTTTGAAAAACAACAAAACAATGATCAGTCGAAACAAGCCGTTTCCATCAGACATTGTCTTCTCAGCTTTCTCTGCAAAACACACCTCATTGACTCAGGTTCTCATTAACGATGACTTTGTATTCATTCGATGTTTTTTTTCCACAGCATTTTCAATTTGATTGAGATTTTTTCTTCATGCATACGTGGCTGAATGCCACTTAGCTGCATGCAAAGATGCTAAAGGCCTACCAGCTTGCAACCCTTAAAGAAGCGCATCAACTACACAATAATATGAAATATGAAAGTTTACTGTCCGGCCATAAAAATGCATCTAAAGGTCAACGACCTAAGGGATCGTCTGCTTCTGAGGTTTATGATCCAGAAAAGAATGCCAGGAGGGCGGCTCTATTTACAGGATGTAGATGAGCAAGTCGCGGATTCCCTGAGGGAAATGAAGCAAGAAGACTTATGTTTGCGTGTGCGCGCTCCCCGAGAGATATCAGGGAGACGGATGAGTCCCATGAGTGACATTCACCGCAGGTGCAAGTAGTGCCGGCATAAACACGTCAAGCATTCCAGGCCAAGGCTGAAAAAAGTGGCTTGTTTCGCCTTCACCAACTTCAATCATTCTAAGCCAGTGTTTTTCAACCTTCTTTGAGCCAAGGCACATTTTTTGTGTTGAAAAAATGCAGAGGCACACCACCGGCAGACATCATTAAAAAACGAAACTCAGATGACGGTAAAAAGTCGTTGTCACAATTGTTGGATATGACTTTAAAGCAGGCCCTGCGATGAGGTGGCGACTTGTCCAGGGTGTACCCTGCCTTCCGCCCGATTGTAGCTGAGATAGGCGCCAGCGCCCCCCGCAACCCCAAAAGGGAATAAGCGGTAGAAAATGGATGGATGGATGGACTTTAAAGCAGATCTGGGCAAATTAAGGCCCGGGGGCCACATGAGCTTTTCAATCTGGCCCGCCGGACATTCCCAAATATTTTTTTTTAGATCTTCAAGATGAAAAGTGTAGCTGCCATTATGATCTGCAATCATGTTTTCAAATTACCAAGAGTCTTAAACTACCGCCGGGTATATAGTATGCGCCTGAAACTCGTTTCGCAAAATATTATTTTTATTAGCGCATGCCTAGAATTTCCGCCGGGTCAAACTCGTCACGTCAGGAGTGACACTTCACCTGTCATCATTTTCAAAATGCTGATTTCAATCATTTGAAATCGCATAAAGGGAAAAACATTAAGAGCTATTCAGCAGGATTTAGGGTCCAAGCTATTGAATATGCTAAAAAGAACAGTAAGCAGCTATGTTTTATTAATATACCGTAGCTGCGTGTGTCAAATATGAGTCATTCAATGACTCCCGCCTCCTGGTGGTAGAGGGCGCTAGTGAACCTTCTTGCGACTACTCGGCGGCAGAAGAAGTGACAACAAGCAGCAAGAGTGAGCAGGGACCATTTATTTTTTTCCTCTCGCTTGCACTTTTAACATGGAGGATTACATATCTAAAATAAAACCGTTTTCTAAACTGGACTTTCAATCGAAGCAGGAGGTAATCAAGGAAGATATCCAGCGTGACAGAGAGACTTTTAAAAATGAAGAAAGATAAGGAAGACTTCTATTAAAGACTTCTATAAACTATGAAAAAAACTGCGACTTATAGTCCGAAAAATACGGTAGATACCTTTTTTACCTACATGCTGCCTCCCACTGTTTCCTACATCTGATATGTAAGAGTATTACACGATTACTCTGCCGAGCTCCAGACAGCATCAACACTCAACAACAACACATCATTGGCAGACTATAATTACTGGTTTGAAAAAAATATTTTTAACCCAAATAGGTGAAATTAGAGAATCTCCCACAGCACACAAGATTGTATCTCACGGCACACTAGTGATAAGGATTTACAGGCAGTGGAAGCCACGGCAAGAGGAGGGAAGCAAGTGTTTTTTGATGTTACTGGAGTAAAGGTGAAGCTGCAAAAAGGTCAATACTTGATTTAGCATGCTTTTTCCCTTTATTGGCATGCCGGTGCTGTTAGCACTGACATGCTTCAATTAGGAAGCAGGCAAATAAACTAAAAGCAATAAGTGAAAGGATTGGGGATTCCCTTGATTCTCGGCGGTTTGCAACATGCATAATTGATGAGTGTGTGGCTGCGCTTTTATGACTTGTGGATAACTTGGATATCTAATGCTCATCCTGCTGTCTGCAAGACTATAGGGTGTATGACATCTTAAGTGCCTATATGCTGGGTGCACATCCTGCATGCGAGCGCCTATGGAGAAGTGTCTGGTCTTTGCATTTCTACCTACATTAATCAACACTGCTGCCGCCCGAGGGAAGTCAACGCACACACACACACACACACACACACACACACAAACACACACACACACACACACACACGAGGAGTCTTTCAAATGCAAACACGTTCGCTCTCAATTAAAGACAACCTGCTCTTCCGTCTCCCAGGGAGACCAGACAGCTGATTGTTAACGTTCTTGTCCACAAATCAATTAATTAATACAGAGACGCCTCATTATTTTCCGTCTCGGTCTGAGACAAACCAGGCCGGCGTCGGCGTCGTCTGAACCCTGCGCCAATTAAGTGACACTTCTTTCTGAGCCACGTTGAAAATGCACACAGGCTATTTTAAAGCCCGCAGGACATTCGAGCTGGGAGGGGTTTAGTCACTTTGTTTAGTCTACGAGGCTGCGGCGAAGGCTCCACTCTATCTGGACAGAAGCATGACATTATAGTCTTCCTCTTTGGGCAAGCCAAGGGTACACTTTTAAATATGGCTGGCCAACCAATGCCATTGTGAGCTGGTGCATAACAAACTAAAGGCCACTGGTGTTTCTCCAGTGGACTGCATGGCGCTGACCTGATGGTGACACACCAGAGCCCCCCCCCCCCTCCCACCTTGCTGGGGCCCCTAGCCAGCCCTTTACAAGAAGGGGGCAAACACAGGCTGGGCTTGTTGTGCGCGGGCAGGGAAGGGAAGGGTGGGCTCGTCGGCACCAAGAAGCTGCATAAACGGATTATTGTTCTTTGTGAAAATCGAGAAAAATGTAGGTACAATATGCACACAGCGGGCCGGCGTGCGATTGGCCAGACGAGGGGGTTGTTCCAGTTATGTCTGAGTGGTGGTTCAGGGAGGTTAATTTTTAACCGAGAAAAGGCTAGCCTGTGGCTTCACTTGGTACCCCGCCCTTCGGTCTGTTTTGACCACACTTAACCGTTATGCTCATGTCTGGCAGGCTGTCTGGGGAGAGCAAACCAGGAAGGTAGCTCTGAGGTTAATGTGATTTGTAGCACATGGAAAGTTATGTAATGGTGATAGCCCGAATCCCCCCCCCCCCTACCCCATGACTGAGGCTTTTCTTTTTTTCACCACGCCGTTTCCTCCCCGACCCACTTCCTCTTCTATTCATGCGTCCGTGTTGCCTGGCGACTCACCGCATCCATCAAGGTCGGAGACCCAATCGATCGCCGTGGGCCTCTCGTGAGCCTTGCAGACCCCACTTCAGCGGCCCTACTGCTTATGTAACCATCGACGTATCGAGTCATTTGCCTGCTTGTTTTCTAACTGTCGGCTGATTGGGAGCTGCAGGTTATTGACAATCTAAAATGTCTGGGACAGATAACAAGCGGGCCAGAATGTGCCATAGATAGACAAGAGAGAAGTGAAGGGTTAGCGCGACAGCCAGAATCCAATTAGACAATGTGCGGCCAAGGCAGCAGACAGCCCAGGAGACGGGCCAGCCAGTGCAGCTGCGTCAGTGCGCAGTAATGAAGTCATCGCGTTCCAAATAGCAAACAGAGAGAGATGCAGCTGTCTGCCGTCTGTGCCGCAGCCATTCTGTCAGGCGGGCCAGACAGAGGAGGGCTGTTCTCTCCGTCTGACACTTCTGACTCCCGGCCAGCCTGCAAAACAAGTTGCTGAAAAAGGTTGCTGGCTGCGGCTGAGAAAGTTTCAACTGAAGTCATGAAAATCAATCCCCGATCAAGCCCCGCGTAGTCCCGGCAGAGAAAAAAAATCCTGGAAAGATGTGCCAAAATGCTCAATCGATCAGAATTCAAAAAGAACTTTCAGGACATACTTCAAAAATGAAATTGTGGGGGGAAAGAAATCATCAAAAGTATTTCAAAAGACATTTATGGGCCCATGGAAACTCCGCACAGAGACTTGACCCAGTTATCAACTGGGCAGCTTATATGCTAACCACGAGGCCACCGTGTCACCAGCTTACAGCACCTGGCGTTTGACCCTGGTTGGCTGCCCAGATTGATCCTGCACGGGGTAGCAGGGTCATAAACACCATCTAATTCTAAAATTTCAACTATTTTTCTTCAAAATGAAGACCCAAAATTAGAAAATGCACGATTGTCTTGTTTAATGACTGTACAGCTAATGTTTTTTAGTTATAATGGTCGTCAGTGGGGACGTTTTTGTACCATGATCCAAAACTGTAAATTTGTAATCTGACACAAGTAGAAAAAAATATAACACATTAAAATGTGTACTTTTTGATCCTGACAGGCTCAAACTACAACAAAATTATGTCTACATTTATTGTTGACCAATGAAATAATTTTAAATTAAAATATATTTTAAAAAACCCGTTAAGAATAATTATTTAATTTAGAGTAACAACCAAAATTAAAGCTGCAAGCAGCGATGGGCGGGACCGCTTGGGCTGCTGCCCCCGCGACCCAAGCCCAGATAAGCGGTAGAAGATGGATGGATGGATGGATTATTAAACAGAGAAAAAGTTGTATACACATGTGTTATACATCAGTCTCATAGTAATAACAGTTGTAAAGTGGCTTGGGCATTTTATAAGGATGCCTTGGTCCCGCCCTTTTGAGACTCTAATGCAGGGGTCGGGAACCTTTTTGGCTAAGAGAGCCAAAAAGCCAAATATTTTAAAATGTATTTCCCTAAGAGCCATATAATATTTTTTTTAACACTGAACACAACTTAACGCATGCATTTTTAAGTAAGACCAACATTTCTAGAGTATAATAGGTCTCTTATTCTTTGTAATAACATTGTTATTCCGAAGCTAACTGTGGAGGGGGCGTGGCCTGTCGGCCTGCAGTGAACTGGGGTGTGCCAGGACCGGCCTCTAAATCAGCGACAGGTGCGTAGATGGCCCACCTGGGCCTTGTTATCTAATCACCTGTCACTCTGTTATAAGCAGCAGCCAGGAGGAGGGACGGGGTTGGGGCTGGAGCTGGAGCCAGAGCGCGAGCGAAAACGAAAGAGAAAAATACAATTGCTGGAAAGCAACTGAGGGACTTATTGAAATGAAACAATATTGTAACCCTGAAATAGGCTCTCATGTCGGTGCTTGGTGGTCTGAAGAACCCCCAGAAGGGCAAGCCTCACACTAACCAATAATAAATAAATAACTTCTTACCATTAACGCAACTTCTTGAACAGGTGCGGTACACACGGATGGATGGCTTAAAAATGCATGAGAATGTTTTATATTTTGAACCTTATTTTTAACACTGTGATTACAAGTGGAATTATTAATTATTTATCGTGTTAAGCAATGTCAGCTCAGATTTATCCGAGAGCCAGATGCAGTCATCAAAAGAGCCACATCTGGCTCCCGAGCCATAGGTTCCCTATCCCTGCTCTAATGCATTGTGAATGTAATGCAGTTGTTGTATTGAAGTGGGAATAGCAAACTTCCTCTTGATTTTAGTTGGGGGAGGTCAGTGTATGAAATATAGGTCTAACTGAGACCTACGTAGTGGTTTGCGTTTCATGTTTCTACGACATTCCTACTGGAAGTTACAGTTTTGCCTGTGTTTTCTTCCTAGGGGGCGCTAGAGAGCAATTTTGATTTTTGGGGTTTGGTTTTCTGATTAGATCGCAATTTTCGCCAGTCCAAAAGTGTGTGTCATATTTGGTGAGTTTTGAAGCATGTTAAGAGGGTCAAATTACAGCTCAAAGAGGCGGCGGTATAATAATAAAGAATAATAATAAAACCTTAGAAATTCAATAGGGTCCTCCGTCCCAAAGGGACATCGGTCCCTAACTTTGAACCAAAACGGAGTAAGAATGTACCTCAAAAAGTCCCACAAGAGCTTAATTGTTCTATCTAGTAATGAGTCAAGTGTTATTTGGTTCCTATAATTTAACACATACATTTAGTCATATCAGTACAGGTACTTTTTTCAAGAATACAGTTGGAATTTAAACAAGTGACAAAATTCCCACATAAGAATGTAAACAAATTAATATATATATATATATATATATATAAAATAACAAATATAATATATTATAATATGATGTATATAATAATAAATAAATACTTCACCCAATAAATTAAGAAAAAGTTTTTTAAATAAAGTTTGAATAGTTATTTAGCATAAATAACTAATACTCGTCAGAAGACTATGGCTTTAAACTTGTAGTTTTCTTTCCTGTGTTGCTGCTTATAGCTGACCGAGTGTTTTGTGAGTGTCATAAAACAAAGACCATCATGAAGACAGATAGCTTTGTGGACGTCTACTGTTGCTTGTGTCTGCAAACGACTATTTACACAGCAGGGATCAGGCTGGTGCTTGGGGGCTACTTTTTTTTTTTAACTGCTTTTTCTTACAACCAAGTTCTCTAAACGGGCAAATCAATGACAAAAGTGTCCGGAAAGCCTTACTTGTTAGTAGTGTTGATTAAAAAAAGTATACACTAGAAGAAAGACGAAGAGGGCAATCTCACATATACTTAATTTACTCTCAGGAAAAGAATGCACTTCCATGCTAAGAATTAAAACAGCATGGGAACAAGGAACAAAACATCAAGAGATGACGGAAACTGAGCAAAAATTGTAAAGAGGGTTCATTCCTCCTCACTGATCCAATTTAAAGTTATACACCAAGTGTACTTCTCAAAAGCAAAATTAACTATAATATAATGCAGCTGAGATAGGCTCCAGCGCCCCCTACGACCCTGAATGGAATAAGCGGTAGAAAATGGATGGATGGATGGATATCCCCAAATGAACCCGTTATGTGATAGATGTAAACTAGATAACGCAACATTAATACACATGTTTTGGCTTTGTCCGAAGCCAAAGTCTTAACCAGTGACGTGCGGTCAGGGGATGCAGTGCCTCACCTGTAATCATGCAAATAAATAAAATATATAATGATAAAATAATTGTAATTGTTCATTTTTAATTTTCATTTAGCTTCACCAATTTGGATTATGTTTTATTTAAAAATCTCTGAATTTTCGCAATCCCTCGTAAACTTCTCTGTCTGCCGTGCGGCCAGAGCGCGTTCGTGTCTGGTGTGTTGCTGAGCGTTCAAAATGGCAGATAAAAAAAGTCTGAGGTGAGGCAAACAGTTCTCGTGCCTCATGATAGGGGCGCTCATGATCAGAGACATACGGTGGCGTAAGCGAGTCAAGTGCCGCAGCGAGTAACATGTTTTGTGTGTCGGTTGAGCCATCAAAACGGCAGAGAAAAAAGTCTGAGGTGAGGCAAACAGTTCTCGTGCCTCACGATAGGGGCGCTCATGATCAGAGACATACGGTGGCGTAAGCGAGTCAAGTGCCGCAGCGAGTAACATGTTTTGTGTGTCGGTTGAGCCATCAAAACGGCTGAGAAAAAAGTCTGAGGTGAGGCAAACAGTTCTCGCGCCTCACGATAGGGGCGCTCATGATCAGAGACATACGGTGGTGTAAGCGAGTCAAGTGCCGCAGCGAGTAACATGTTTTGTGTGTTGGTTGAGCCATCAAAACGGCAGAGAAAAAAGCCTGAGGTGAGGCAAACAGTTCTCGTGCCTCACGATAGGGGCGCTCATGATCAGAGACATATGGTGGCGTAAGCGAGTCAAGTGCCGCAGCGAGTAACATGTTTTGTGTGTCGGTTGAGCCATCAAAACGGCAGAGAAAAATGTCTGAGGTGAGGCAAACAGTTCTCGTGCCTCACGATAGGGGCGCTCATGATCAGAGACATACGGTGGCGTGAGCGAGTCAAGTGCCGCAGCGAGTAACATGTTTTGTGTGCTGGTCGAGCCATCAAAATAGCAGTGAAAATAGTCTGAGGTGAGGCAAACAGTTCTCGTGCCTCACGATAGGGGCGGGGCCCTCATAATCCCAGACATACGGTGGCCTCAGCAACTTATTCTTTCCGTCTCTTGCACCCCGAATTTCAACATGGATGACTACAATTCCGCACTTAAACAGTTTTCTAAAGTGGACTTTCAAGCGAAGCAGGAGATAATTACTAAAGGAAGACCAACCCCGGGGCTGAATGGTTTGTTCCAATCAGCAGGACGGAAAGTTACTCGCTCTTTCCAAACGGAGTGGTATACGTGAAAAGACTGGCTTTGTGGATGTTCTGCAAGCCTTTTCTGGTTTCCTTGCCTTCTTTTTTCAACCTGTACAAACCCAATTAGCCTGCGCACCTGTGGGATGTTCCAAATAAGTGTTTGATGAGCATTCCTCAACTTTATCAGTATTTATTGCCACCTTTCCCAACTTCTTTGTCACGTGTTCTTGGCATCAAATTCTAAAGTTAATAATGATTATTTGCAACAACAAAAAATTGTTTATCAGTTTGAACATCAAATATGTTGTCTTTGTGGTACATTTAGTTGAATATGGGTTGAAAAGGATTTGCAAATCATTGTATTCAGTTTATATTTACATCTAAGAAAATGTCCCAACTCATATGGAAACGGGGTTTGTAAACAGGCCAAATAAAGAAGGAAAGGGTTAGAGCAACACAGGCCAGACCTCAAAAAGTCTCTCTCCTAAAAAAGTATGTTACTTTAAGCCGCCTGGCTTCCTACTAACATCCACTGGGATGTGGAAAGTATGAGTCACGGCGACCACGAGCGGCGGCGGAGGCGGCTGAAGTCTGGAGGATGTTCAGGTTGAGAGACACGTCCCGTCTGCCTCACTTCCTGTTCAGTCAAACACACACTTTCATCACAGTCTCTCTCGCTTGGTGAAACCTTTCACACAAGTGACGCATAGGCTTTGTGAGGAATGGCATCCTACTTTGGCCCTCATGAAGTATGTGTTGCTGAAATCAAGCACGCCACGGCTTTTGGGTGAAATTAACCATTTCACAGGAGGATGGCGACACCTGGAAATGGTGAGACGGCGGCGCCAGAGAGGCTGCTAAGGTGTGAGACGGCGATGTGTCACATCGAGGTTAAAAACATTTGTCGTTTTATCTAAAAGTGGTTTAAGTACATCTGTCTGAAGACATAACAGCAGAGGTTCCAACAATCACCATCAAACCAGACAGGGAGTCTCCTTATCTGGCGCGTGACATCGCACACAAGGTTGCACGATGTCACAAATAAATCTCTCGGCTCATTTCAGTCCAAATGCGTTTTGTGATGGTAAATGATTGATTTGAACCTTTTCCCAAAGAAACTAAAAGAGTCTGATGTGGTTACTAGGCAATAAATGTGTGCCTCGGGATTTTTTTCAATGAAAAAGTTGTGCCTCGGCTCAGAAAAGGTTGAAAAAGACTGGTATAACATACCGTATTTACTTGAATTGCCGCCGGGGCGCTATATAATTTAAAACCTCTTCTCACTCTGGCGTTTACCAAAGGCATGCGGTAAATTTAGGCATGCGCTTATAAATTTAAGTCCGATGTAAGGATACCATCATGAAACGCACATTTAATAACTTATAAGTGAAGTCCATGCACAGTTCCTTCTGATCAAAAGTATCGATAACTTGTTTATAGAAGTCTTCCTTATCTTTCTTCAGTTTTAAAAGTCTCTTTGTCTCGATGGAGATCTTCCTTTATTACCTCCTGATTCGATTGAAAGTCCAGTTTAGAAAACGGTTTTATTTTAGATATGTAATCCTCCATGTTAAAAGTGCAAGCGAGAGGAAAAAAATAAACGATCGCTGCTCACTGCTTGCTGTCACTTCTTCTGCAGTGGAGTAGTCGCAAGAAGGATCACTAGCGCCCTCTACCACCAGGAGGTGGGAGTCATTTAATGACTCATATTTGACACACGCAGCTACGGTATATTAATAAAACATAGCTGCTTACTGTTGATTTTAGCATATTCAATAGATTGGACCTTAAATCCTACTGAATAGCTCTTCATCTTCTTCCCTTTATGCGATTTCAAATGATTTGAAATCAGCCTCCTCCATTTTGAAAAGGATGACGTGACGAATTTGACCCAGCGGAAATTCTAGGCATATGCTAATTATTTTGCGAAACGAGTTTGACCCGGCAGTAATTCTAGGCAGGCGCATACTAGAACCCGGCGGCCATTCAAGGAAATACGGTATGTGAAATTAATAAACTCATGTGCTGAAACTGCAGTTTATTGCAAATGGTTATGATGATAACATTATGCTATCACAAATGATACCCTGTCCAATATTTACTATTACTTACTATAATGCAACACTTAACAAGATTAAGACAACTCCATCCATTGTGAATCACATATTACAGCACCCCCGCGAGCCCTGAAAGGGATAAGCGGTAGAAAATGGATGGATGGATATTAATAAAGTACCAGCTAAATAGGATTGTGTGGTGTAGCTGCATGGATAGTAGGGGTGTGGGAAAAAATCGATTCGAATTTGAATCGCGATTCTCACGTTGTGCAATTCAGAATCGATTCTCATTTTTTTTATCAATCCAACAAAAGAATACACAGCAATACCATAACAATGCAATCCAATTCCAAAACCAAACCTGACCCAGCAACACTCAGAACTGCAATAAACAGAGCAATTGAGGAGACACAAACGCGACACAGAACAAACCAAAAGTAGTGAAACAAAAATGATTATCAACAACAGTATCAATATTAGTTAGAATTTCAGCATAGCAGTGATTAAAATCCCTCATTGACATTATCATTAGACATTTATGAAAATTAAAAATAAAAGAACAATAGTGTCACAGTGGCTTACACTTGCGTCGCATTTCATAAGCTTGACAACACACTGTGTCCAATGTTTTCACAAAGATAAAATAAGTCATATTTTTGGTTCGTTTGATAGTTAAAACACATTTGCATTATTGCAATCAGTTGATAAAACATTGTCCTTCACAATTATAAAAGCTTTTTACAAAAATCTACTACTCTGCTAGCATGTCAGCAGACTGGGGTAAATCCTCCTGAAATCCAATGTATTGAATGAATACGGAATCCTTTTAAATCGGGAAAAAAAATTGTTTTTGAATCGAGAATCGTGTTGAACTGAAAAAAAAAAAAAACGCTCGTGACCCCAAGAATCGATATTGAATCGAATCGTGGGACACCCAAAGATTCACAGCCCTAATGGATAGACCGTGAGGACTCTTTCTGGGACATCATCTTGGTTGCAATCCAACAACCATTCACAAGCAAAAAAATGAACCCGTCAACTAAATTAGGAACAACAGCTTTAAAATCCTTATCTACATGTGACATATCCTCATGACAACCATCTCACAAGATCGGTTAGCTCTCAACCGCAGGAAAAATCAGACATTGGCGGTGCTAGCAGCTCGTAGTCGCTTCCTCTAAAATAAGGTGAAAGACCAAAAGAACAAAAAAAGGATTCGACCTTCTTAAGCTCCCCTTTATTCAACCTAGAGCGACTGTGCAGCAGATACATAACATAAATATATTGCAGCAGCCGTGCGGAAACTATGTCTGCATATTTAAAGTTCCGGGCACTCAATGTGGTCTGGATATTAGCAATTTCTATTATGTACACTTGTTAAACGATGATTTCTTCCAGCCATCTTTATTTCACGTCCCACCAGTGGTTGGCTATTAATCGAAGCAAGAGAATATAAAGTAAACTTTTTTTTCCCCCCAATTAAAGTAATAGATTACTTGTTGCAGCCTTAATAAATACATGTAGTGTATATATGCTGGCCTTTTGTTCAGTGACTTTCGCATTGACCTCCTGGTGACCCAAGGGGACAAATGACCCACTTCCCCTTCAGCTGTGGCCAGCTGTCCTAATCTCGTCTGGTCAGACAGATGTCCCCACCTGTCCCAGACCTCTCGCAAATAAAACAAGCACACTGGGTACTACTAGGTAGGTCAATACTGGTTTAGGACAACACCCAACGTGACCTGGCCTCGTTTACCGTACACACGGCACAAGAAGAAAGGACCAAAGCCGGACGCAGAATGTTATGGAACAGGCAAACAAGCGAGAAGGGACGTGACTTACTTTGTCGAGCGACCTCTTGAGCTGGTAGTGGAACTTCTCTTTGACCTCGTCCAGCAGCTGCTTGATCTTGGCCTCCTCGGGCGAGCCCTGGTATTTCCTGGCGAGCTGCAGGTAGCAGGGCCACTTGGCCGAGTCGAAGCCCCAATGGCAGGTCCTCTTGTCGGGCGACTTGTGCGAGTGCATGACAAACTTCTGCGGGGAAAAGAGCAAGTGGCACTCCACGCACTGGATGCAGGGCGCCTCGGGCTGGGTGTAGAACTGGGGCACAAAGAGGCCCTGGCACTTCCCTAGGCACTGGTGCTCCACCTGGAAGCCGGCCTCCGTCTCCTTCAGCAGGCCCTGCGCCGACAGCTTGACGCTGAGGTCGGCGGGCAGCGCCGCCCCGGGCCGCAGGAGAGCGTTACACAGCCGCTGTGCGTCCGTCAGCGTGATGAGGCCGCAGGACGGCGCGTTAAAGGGCAGGATACCGAGCACCTTGAGAATATGCAGCTGCTCGGCGTCGCAGCGCGAGCAGTACACGTAGAGCTCGTCGCACACGGTGTTGATCTGCTGCAGGGAGAAGTCGCGCAGCACCGAGTTGAGCACCTGGGGCAGGCAGAGGCGCTTCTCGCCCCCCACCACGAAGCAGGAGATGGACTCGCCCTCCAAGAGCGAGTGGGTGAGCTCGGCGGAGCTGTCGCAGGGGACGAGCAGAGGGCCTCCCCCCAGGACGGGGGGCGAGGGCAGAGGGGGCATGCCAGCGTGGGAATGCTCGTGGCTGCTGCGCGCTGAAAAGGCGGCCGGGCCCCCCAGGGAGCTCTGGCTGCTCAGAGTGAACTGGGCCAACGTGTGTTTGAGCCCCGGGCTCAGATCCAGGGCTTTAGCAGAGGATGCTCCGTGCAGGTCGGCCCCCGGGTCGGCGTCGTGATGCGGCTCCTCGATGTACTCCCGCTTCACTTTGGCCGTCTTGTGGAAGGAATCCAGGCCGCGGCGCTTCAGGTTGATCTCGGCCATCACTCGCTTCTTGATGGGCGCGTCCTCCAGACGCTCCCTGCACAGACGCTTCATGCTTCCCTTGAATGAGGTCAAGTCTTTGAAGGAGGTTTTCAAGCTGGTCTGGGTGCTGGCCATGTCTGAGGCGCCGTGTTTTTGTTCCTGTCTGCTGGCCGGCTTCTTGTAACACTCCCAAGCCCTGTTGTTTATCTTTTTAAATGACGCTGATCCTCCGGTGGTTGGACACATGCATGGTGAAACTCCACTGGCTTTTTTTTGTTGTCGTTTTTGTTTGTGAGTGTGTCTGTGTGTTCCACTTCCTGGTAATTCACAGAAAACAGGAGATTAGAAACTGGAGCTGAATGGAAGTGGAATAAACAAACTTATCAAAGAGCATGAAATGACCCATAAAGGCTTTAAATGTTTTACGACTGCTATTCCATTGGGGGGTTTAGAAGAGGTCAATGGCTGTTTGCTTGCACCACAAAGCCAAATGGCCATTAACATAGATCACACAAACACAGGGCGTCCTCCCTCTCTCCTTGTTATTGAACCCGCTGGAGGTGTGTGTGTGAAATTGACATAGTTTTGAAAACTTTACCAGCGAGAATTCCAACTAACCAAACTCGCCGACCAGACAGTCTTGCTGGAGCTGCCATTACAGTGTTAATAAATGTGAACCCCCCGCCCCACAATGGTCCCACACACTGTGCCTCACAGCAACAGCCCCGCTTACCCCACGCTGGCTCCATCAAGCGCATAAAAGCCTTCACAGACCCCCACCACAACTACCCAAATGACCCCCCCCCCCATTCACAGCTTGGCATTTGTGGATGTTTTCGTGTAAGTAAATGCCTTGTTTCAAAATATGCTGAAACTCAGCTTACACTGACAATGTCATATTTCTGTGACCAACAGTTCCTAACGCAGAAATGACCCAGCCCCGTAAAGCAAATGCAATGAGAAAATGCTGCAAATTAAAAAACACTGCAATCAAATGACTGCTGCAAGCGTAAAAAAACAAATGCAACAATATTGCCAAAACACACAAGCTTAAATCAACTGCATTAGAGAAATGCTGCAAGTTCAGCTACCACTTTTGAACAGGCAGAATAAAAGGTACAATATTCTCGGGTAGGGAACCTGTGGCTCTTTTGATGACTACATTTGGCTGTCAGATAAATCTTAGCCAACATTGCTTAACATGGTAAGTAATGAATAATTCTGTGGCGTTAAAAATAACGTTCAAAATATAAAACATTCTCATGCATTTTAATCCATCCATCCGATTTTCTACCACACCTGTTCAAGAAGTCGTATTAACTGTGAGAAGTATTCTATTTATTTTACAGCTACCTTAAGAATAATCAATCAATCTTTATTTATATAGCCCTAAATCACTAGTGTCTCAAAGGGCTGCACAAACCACAACACAACCACTACGACATCCTTGGTCAGCCCAAATAAGGGCAAGGAAAACAATAATGCTGTTATTAAAAAGAATAAATGTTGGCCTTACTTAAAAATGCACACATTTAGTTGTATTAGAGTGCCGTGAAATACAGTCTGGAGATTATTTAATTTCACCTATTTGGGTTGAAATATTTTTTGCAAACCAGTAATTATAGTCTGCAAATGATGTGTTGTTGTTGAGTGTCGGTGCTGTCTAGAGCTCGGCAGAGTAACCGTGTTATACTCTTCCATATCAGTAGGTGGCAGCAGGTAGCTAATTGCTTTGTAGATGTCGGAAACAGCAGGAGGCAGAGTCCAGGTAAAAAGGTGTCTAATGCTTAAACCAAAAATAAACAAAAGGTGAGTGCCCCTTAGAAAAAGCACTGAAGCTTAGGGAAGGCTATGCAGAACAAAACTAAAACTGAACTGGCTACAAAGTAAACAAAAACAGAATGCTGGACGACAGCAAAGACTTACTGTGGAGCAAAGAAGGCGTCCACAATGTACATCCCAACATGACATGACAATCAAAAATGTCCCCACAAAGAAGGATAAAAACAACTGAAATATTCTTGATTGCTCAAACAAAGTAGATATACCACAAAAAGAGAAAAAGACACCAAAATAGGAGCGCCAGACAAGGGCTAAAATACTACACAAAGGAAAACAGAAAAAAAAGTCCAAATAAGTCAGGGTGTGATGTGACAGGTGGTGACAGTACACCTACTTTGAGACAAGAGCTATAGTCATGCATGCTTTGTTATGCTTTAAAGTCATATCCAACCACTTTTTACTGTCAACTGAGTTTCGTTTTTAACAATGTTTGCTGGTGGTGTGTCTCTGGGTTTTTTCAACGCAAAAAATGTGCCTTGGCTCAAAAAAAGTTGAAAAACACTGCCGTAAGGAACAATCAGTAGAAAATGGATGGATGGGTGAAATTATTATACTCTAAAAATGTTATTCTTACTTAAAAATGAAGGAATTTAGTTGTATTCAGTGCGGAAAAGAAATATATGGCTCTCACGGAAATTATATTTGAAAATATTTGGCTTCCGTGGCTCTCTAAGCCAGTGTTTTTCAACCTTTTTTGACACAAGGCACATTTTTTGCATTGAAAAAACCCAGAGGCACACCACCAGCAGACATTGTTAATAAACGAAACACAGTTGACAGTAAAAAGTGTACTGTCACCACCTGTCACATCACACCCTGACTTATTTGGACTTTTTTACTGTTTTACTGTGTGTAGTGTTTTACTTCTTGTCTTGCTCTCCTATTTTAAATGGCTTTTTCTTTTTCTGGTATTTTCCTGTACTGATTGATTGATTAAAACTTTTATTAGTAGATTGCACAGTACAGAACATATTTCGTACAATTGACCACTAAATGGTAACACCCGAATAAGTTTTTCAACTTGTTTAATCAATTCATGGTAGGATTTAGCAGTTTCATGTTATCCGTTGAGCGATATTTCCTGCATCTATGTTTTAGCAATCAAGAAGATTTCAGTTGTTTTTATCCTTCTTTGTGGAGACATTGTTGATTGTCATGTCATGTTCGGATGTACTTTGTGGACGCCTTCTTTGCTCCACAGTAAGTCTTTGCTGTTGTCCAGCATTCCGTTTGTTTACTTTGTAGCCAGTTCAGTTTTAGTTTCGTTCTGCATAGCCTTCCCTAAACTTCAGTTTTAGTTAGCATTCCTTAAGCTTCAATTACTTTTCTTAGGGACACTCACATTTTGTTTATTTTTTTGGTTTGGGTATTGTACACCTTTTTACCTGCATACTGCCTCCCGCTGTTCCCGACGTTTACAAAGCAATTAGTTACAGACTGCCACCTACTGATATGGAAGTGTATATTACACGGTTACTCTGCCGAGCTCTAGACAGCACAGAAACTCAACAACAACACATCAACACTGGCTTGCAAAAATATTTTCAACTCAAATGAGATCATATCCCACGGCACACCAGACTGTATCTCAGCACACTAGTGTGCCGCGTCACAGTGGTTGAAAAACACTGCTATAAGCCAAAAAGGTTCCCGACCCCTGGTCTACAATTTTACCAAGCAAGCGATTTACCTATCAGTTTTAACATAGCAGTACGTCTTGCAGCATTTCTCAAATGCTGTTATTTTCAGGGTTTAGCATCGCCAGTTGTATTTGTGTCATTTTTCCATTTCAAATAGTTCTTGTTTGGAGCGTTTTCTCCTACTAGCAGCGACCCTAACATTTCGCTACGGGTGGATATTTGCATGCCTTTGCACATTTTACCACGGAGCTTTTCCTCCACGACTGGCGCACTGCTGCTCTGCTGCATCTGCGCAAAGCAGCGACCTTGATTTCGCAGCGGCAGACTGACGTTGGCGGGATGTTTTTCATGTCAAAAAAATAATAAATTCAGCCACACGGTGAACGTGACATGTCACAATGAGGGTTGCAGGAGGGGGTGGGGGGCAACACTAGAGCTTGACACCGTCGCTGTGGGAACCGATCAATAGCGGGTCATGTCAAACCCTTGCATCCGTTTCGCTGGTGCAAAGACGCCGCATATAAAAAAGCTCCATCACCCACCCCTCCGGTCTGCACACTAAGCCTCCCTCCAGCTCTTCCTCTCAGCCGCACTGGTATGCAGACGGCGCCGATAATGACATTCACTGTCTACACCAGGGGTCACCAACCTTTTTGAAAGCAAGAGCTACTTCTTGGGTACTGATTAATGCGAAGGGCTACCAGTTTGATACACACTTAAATAAATTGCCAGAAATAGCCAATTTGCTCAATTTACCTTTAATAAATAAATCTATATATATATAAAAAAAAGGGTATTTCTGTCTGTCATTCCGTCGTACATTTTTTTTCCTTTTACGGAAGGTTTTTGTTGAGAATAAATGAAGAAAAAAACACTCAATTGAACGGTTTAAAAGAGGAAAAAACAAGAAAAAATAAAAATAAAAATTTGAATGATAGTTTATCTTCAATTTCGACTCTTTACAATTCAAAATTCAACCGAAAAAAAGGGAGAAAAACTAGCTAATTCGAATCTTTTTGAAAAAAATAAAAAAAACATCATTAATAATTTTTCCTGATTAAGACTAATTTTAGAATTTTGATGACATGTTTTAAATAGGTTAATATCCAATCTGCATTTTGTTAGAATATATAACAAATGGAAACCAAGCTATATTTCTAACAAAGACAAATTCTTATTTCTTCTAGATTTTCCAGAACAAAAATTTTAAAATAAATTCAAAAGACTTTGAAATAAGACTTAAATTTTATTGTAGATTTTGTAGATTTGCCAGAATATTTTTGTATTTATTTTAATCATAAGTTTGAAGAAATATTTCACAAATATTCTTCGTCAAAAAAACAGAGGCTAAAATGAAGAATTAAACGAAAATGTATTTATCATTCTTTACAATAAAAAAAATAATAATTGAACATTGATTTAAATTGTCAGGAAAGAAGAGGAAGGAATTTAAAAGGTAAAAAAGTCCATCCATCCATCCATTTTCTACCGCTTATTCCCTTTCGGGGTCGCGGGGGGCGCTGGCGCCTATCTCAGCTACAATCGGGCGGAAGGCAGGGTACACCCTGGACAAGTCGCCACCTCATCGCAG
>NC_084624.1:43699927-43727427 GCF_033978795.1 Nerophis ophidion
ATACAGTATTATTCACATGTGAATAACAAATACCTTTTTATTCACATGAGTAATTTAAATACATTCTATTATACAGTATTATTCACAAGTGAGTAATATAAATACAGTCTACTATACAGCATTATTCACATGTGAATAACATATATACATTTAAGTACAGTCAAAAAGGAACATATGCAATATGCAGTCTGATGGCTGTTGGCATGAAGGACTTTCAGGATGTTAAGTTGCCACAGCTTAACCCTGGAACAGACTATTTGTCTCCATTATTTCCAATGGCGGAGACCCGTTGGACCTCGGAGGTCCCACTGGTTTGTAGTCAAAGTGGACCGCGTCATACTACAATGTCCAACATTTTGGCGCGGATCCAGATAAAGGTGCGGGCTCTGGTGTGTTTTTATTTTGTTTCCTTGGTGAAACGGACACGTTAGCGCTGTTGTATTTGTTTGCCCTGGGCCCACCGCGGACTGAAAGTCCACAGCAAACAGCACCGTGGGCTGTTTGCTGCGGAGCGTCTGGCGTGACAGCCAGGTCAGCAGTTGCATTGTGGGAGCAGATGTGAACGCAGCCCCCGAGAACAAGAAGAGGGGACATTGATTCCCCGGTAATAACATCACTCCCAAGTGCCGTGGGGGCCACTGAATTGGTGAGCGGCCGCTGATTTGCTGCTTGGAAAAAGTGAAAGATGAGGTAGTGTGTTGCAGTGGGAGTGTCAGGACCGGGAGCACGCCGATAAGACTGTCTAACTCTTATTGGACTTAGTGCAAAGTGGACCCCTGGGGGACCTCCTCGCTGTTGTTGTCTTCATACGTCCTGTTGGAATCAATGTATTGAAATATGTCACGGCTCCTTCTGAAGTAATGATGCTTGATGAAGTGCTGGACCATCCAAACTATCATCTTGTACAGCACACACTTAACCAGCTGCTCTATGACTTCAATCATCAATACATGGATGCAACGCCGTGAAGCAACACTCACTGCGTCAAACCATATAGGTCAGGGGTCACCAACGCGGTAACCAGATGAGTCGCCCGCTGGCCTGCTCTAAAAATAGCTCAAATAGCAGCACTTACCAGTGAGCTGCCCCTATTTTTTAAATTTGATTCATTTACTAGCAAGCTGGTCACGCTTTGCTCGACATTTTTCATTCTAAGAGAGACAAAACTCAAATAGAATTTGAAAATCCAAGAAAATATTTTAAAGACTTGGTCTTCACTTGTTTAAATCCAATCCACTCCAATCCACTTTATTTATATAGCACATTTAAACAACAATAACGTTTCCAAAGTGCTGCACAGCCATGTTAAAAACAATTGTAAAAAAAAAACAACAAAAAAAAACAAAACAAAAAAGTATGTATATATATATATATATATATATATATATATATATATATATATATATATATATATATATATATTATGCTCCACCAATGACTGAATAAAAACAAAAAATAAATAAATATAAAAACAAAAACAATATAAAAACAAATATGATTTAAAAACTATTTTAAAGGGTAAAATCAATTAAAACAGTAAAATAGAAATCAAAGTGTATAAAAAACACAGAGGACCACACAACTCACGTAGTGTTAAAAGCCAAAGAATAAAAGTGGGTCTTAAGACAAGACTTAAAACACTCCACTGTGGAAGCAGTTTGAACATGGAGGGGCAGAGTGTTCCAGAGCTTAGGGCCGACCACAGAGAAGGCCCTGTCTCCCCTGGTCTTCTTAAGTCTGGTCTTGGGCACCACGAGCTGGAACTGGCTCTCGGACCTCAGTGCGCGCAGGAATGTAAAATTGAATGAGGTCCGAGATATATTGAGGTGACAGTCCATGTAAAGATTTAAAAACAAACAACAATGTTTTAAAATCAATTCTAAAATGAACAGGGAGCCAGTGCAAACTCTGAAGAATTGGGATTATATGCTGGCGTTTCCTGGCCCCTGTTAAAAGTCCTGCTGCCGCGTTCTGGACTAACTGCAACCGGGAGAGAACTTTTTGTCTAATGCCAGCATAAAGTGCATTGCAGTAGTCCAGGCCACTTGAAATAAAAGCATGCACGACTTGTTCAAAAAGGTTAAAAGATAAAAACGGTTTAACCTTTACTAAAAGACGAAGGTGATAAAAACACGATTTTAAAACGCCATTGACTTGTTTGTCAAGTTTAAAATCGCCGTCTATAGTGACGCCAAGGCTGGTGACTTTGGGACGCACATCATTTTGCAATGGTCCCAAGTCAGTGAGGGCCGGACCAAAAACTAAAATTTCCGTTTTTCCCTCATTCATTATTAAAACAATTCTGGGCTAACCAAGCCTTGACGTGGCATAGACAGTTAAGAAGGGGTGTCAGGGGGCCGTGGCTTTTTGAAATCGGCATATTTAAAGGCCTACTGAAATGAGATGTTCTTATTTAAACGGGGATAGCAGGTCCATTCTATGTGTCATACTTGATCATTTTGCGATATTGACATATTTTTGCCGAAAGGATTTAGTAGAGAACATCGACGATAAAGTTTGCAAATTTTGGTCGCTAATAAAAAAGCCTTGTCTGTACCGGAAGTAGCAGACGATGACGTCACCCGTTGAGGGCTCTGTCACCCCAAATTTCTTCTCCCTACATAAACCTCCTCCCCCCCCCATTTACTTCCGGGGTCATGATTAATACAGACGTTTTGTTAACGCTATATTATAAAAATACAGACGTTTTGTTAGCGCTATATTATAAAAAAAAATTAAAAAACAATTTACAAACACAAGCTATGGGATGACATAAGAGGAAACGTGACCCCGGAAGTAAATGCATCATCCCATAGCTTGTGTTTGTAAATTGTTTTTTATTTGTTTTTTTTATAATATAGCGTTAACAAAACGTCTATTTTTTTATAACATAGCGTTATATTTTTATAATATAGCGTTAACAAAACGTCTGTATTTTTTATAACATAGCGTTATATTTTTTATAATATAGCGTTAACAAAACGTCTATTTTTTTATAACATAGCGTTATATTTTTTATAATATAGCGTTAACAAAACGTCTGTATTTTTTATATTATAGCGTTATATTTTTATAATATAGCGTTAACAAAACGTCTGTATTTTTTATAATATAGCGTTATATTTTTATAATATAGCGTTAACAAAACGTTTGTATTAATCATGACCCCGGGGACTTTTGTAGGGGGGAAGAAATTTGGCGTGGCAGCTCCTCACGTCCTCACATTGTTTTTAATGTGAGCCTCCGACAAAAAGAGCTATTCGGACCGAGAAAACGACAATTTCTCCATTATTTTGAGCGAGGATGAAAGATTCGTGTTTGAGAATATTGATAGCGACGGACTAGAAAAAATAAATAAATGAAGTTAAAAAAAAAAAAAAAAGCCGATTGCATTGGGACGGATTCAGATGTTTTTAGACACATTTACTAGGAAAATTCTCCCATATTTTTCTATTGTGTTGCTAGTGTTTTAGTGAGTTTAATAGTACCTAATAGTCGGAGGGGTGTGTCCACGGGTGTCTTGACGCCAGTGTCTGATAGAAGTCGACAGCAGCTGTATGGACGGCACAAGCTCAGCTGATCTCCAGTAAGTGGCGACTTTTTACCACAATTTTCTCATCGAAAACTGCTGGTTGACATTTGGTCTGGATCCATGTTGGCTTACCGCGCTCTGATCCATAGGAAAGCTTCACCTCCGGGAATTTTAAACCAGGAATCACCGTGTGTTTGTGTGGCTAAAGGGTATAGCTTCCCAACTTCGTCTTTCTACTTTGACTTCTCCAATATTAATTGAACAAATTGCAAAGGATTCAGCAACACAGATGTCCAAAATACTGTGTAATTATGTCGTTAAAGCAGACGACTTTTAGCTGTGTGTGTGTACAGCGCTCATATTTCCTAACAGTCCGTGACGTCACGCGCACACGTCATCATTCCGCGATGTTTTCAACAAGAAACTCCTGGGACATTTAAAATTGCAATTTAGTAAACTAAAGCGGCCGTATTGGCATGTGTTGCAATGTTAATATTTCATCATTGATATATAAACTATCAGACTGCGTGGTCGCTAGTAGTGGCTTTCTGTAGGCCTTTAAATAAATTCATTTATTTTTTTACTTTGCTTCTTATAACTTTCAGAAAGACCATTTTAGAGAATAAATAAAACCTTAAAAATGATTTTAGGATTTTTAAACACATATACCTTTTTACCTTTTAAATTTCTTCCTCTTTTTTCCTGACAATTTAAATCAATGTTCAAGTATTATTTTTTTATATTGTAATGAATAATAAATAAATCTAAATTTAATTCTTTATTTTAGCTTATGTTTTTTCGACGAAGAATATTTGTGAAATATTTCTTCAAATTTATCATGATTAAAATTCCCCAAAAATATTCTGGCAATTCTAGAAAATCTGTAGAATCAAATTTAAATCTTATTTCAAAGTCTTTTGAATTTCTTTAAAAAAATTTGTTCTGGAAAATCTAGCAAAAATAATGATTTTTCTTTGTTAGAAATATAGCTTGGTCCAATTTGTTATATATTCTAACAAAGTGCAGATTGGATTTTAACCTATTTAAAACATGTCATCAAAATTCTAAAATTAAACTTAATCAGGAAAAATTACTTTTGATGTTCCATAAATTATTTTCTTAATTTTTTCTAAAAGATTCGAATTAGCTAGTTTTTCTCTTCTTTTTTTCGGTAGAATTTTGAATTTTAAAGAGTCGAAATTGAAGATAAACTATGTTTCAAAACTTAATTTTCATTTTTTTTGTGTTTTCTCCTCTTTTAAACCGTTCAATTAAGTGTTTTTTTCATCATTTATTCTCTACAAAAAACCTTCTGTAAAAGGAAAAAAAAATGTATGACAGAATGACAGACAGAAATACCCATTTTTTATATATATATATATATATATATATAATATAATTTATATTTATTAAAGGTAAATTGAGCAAATTGGCCATTTCTGGCAATTTATTTAAGTGTGTATCAAACTGGTAGCCCTTCCCATTAATCAGTACCCAAGAAGTAGCTCTTGGTCTCAAAAAGGTTGGTGACCCCTCGTCTAAGACATTGTCACTATCCTTAAAGAGGAACTACACTTTTTTAGGGGCGGGAATTTTCCCCATCGTGTCACGCTTGGGTCACATTTTGCTGTGCGGACCGTCCTCCCAAGATGCAGCAGGAACTCCGAAGGCAAGGTGCAGGTAAGGAAATTATTTATTGTGTTGAAGAGGTTCATTTAGCCTACGGACGTGTATTTATAAATAGTTGATTTACAAACCCTGTTTCCATATGAGTTGGGAAATTGTATACCTCGTTGTCCACAACTGCGTGAGCAAATAGTCAAACAGTTTAAGAACAACGTTTCTCAAAGCGCAATTGCAAGAAATTTAGGGATTTCAACATCTACACTCCATAATATCATCAAAAGGTTCAGAGAATCTGGAGAAATCACTCCACATAAGCGGCATGGCCGGAAACCAACATTGAATGAGCGTGACCTTTGATCCCTCAGACGGCACTGTATCAAAAACCGACATCATCCTCTAAAGGATATCACCACATGGGCTCAGGAACCCTTCAGAAAACCACTGTCACTAAATACAGTTTGTCGCTACATCTGTAACTGCAAGTTAAAGCTCTACTATACAAAGCGAAAGCCATTTATCAACAACATCCAGAAACGCCGCCAGCTTCTCTGGGCCCGAGATCATCTAACATGGACTGATGCAAAGTGGAAAAGTGTTCTATTGTCTGACGAGTCCACATTTCAAATTGTTTTTGGAAATATTCGACATCGTGTCATCCGGACCAAAGGGGAAGCGAACCATCCTGACTGTTATCCATGCAAAGTTCAAAATCCAGCATCTGTGATGGTATGGGGGTGCATTAGTGCCCAAGGCATGGGTAACTTACACATCTGTGAAGGCACCATTAATGCTGAAACAGGTTTTGGAACAACATATGCTGCCATCTAAGAGCCATCTTTTTCATGGACGCCCCTGCTTATTTCAGCAAGACAATGCCAACCTACATTCAGCATGTGTTACAACAGCGTGGATTTGCAAAAAAAGAGTGCGAGTACTTTCCTGGCCCGCCTGCAGTCCAGACTTGTCTCCCATTGAAAATGTATGGCGCATTATGAAGCGTGAAATACGACAGCGGAGACCCCGGACTGTTGAATGACTGAAGCTCTACATAAAACAAGAATGGGAAAGAATTCCACTTTCAAAGCTTCAACAATTTCCTCAGTTCCCAAACGTTTATTGAGTGTTGTTAAAAGAAAAGGTGATGTAACACAGTGGTGAACATGCCCTTTCTCAACTACTTTGGCACGTGTTGCAGCCATGAAATTCTAAGTTAATAATTATTTGCAAAAAAAACCTAACGTTTATGAGTTTGAACATCAAATATGTTGTCTTTGTAGCATATTCAACTGAATATGGGTTGAAAAGGATTTGCAAATCATTGTATTCTGTTTATATTTACATCTAACACAATTTCCCAACTCATATGGAAACGGGGTTTGTACAAGAATGGCACCGACCAATCACGGCGGAGTATGTGGCTCTCGGGGGCGGGACATCGACCGGTCTTGACGCATGCAGAGAAACGTTTCTCAATGAGTGAAAGTGACAGCAGCGTTGCCATGGAGACGTTCTTCCACCCCTGGCTGCCTGCCTCTTTGCTACTGGGAGCACGTGCACGCCGGTGTCAACGTGCACGCCGGTGTCAACGTGCACGTCGGTGTCAGCGTGCCGCGCTCGCCGCACTTAGAAAATACAAGTTTGTCAAGTTGCTACGCGGCGGGATTGTTATGATCTGCCGCCCGGATCATATATTGTTTTGGTTTTTGAGTCCTATTGTGTTTCCTGTTTGTTTTTGGACTCTTCCGATCCCTGGTTTGGCTCTTCCTTGTTTTATCTCGTTACCATGGTTTCTCATTTGTTCCACCTGCTCTTGTTTTTTACGCGCACCTGTGTTTTGATTATTGCTTCAGTATTTAAGCCTGCCTTCGACCTCAGTTCTGTCTTGATCCCTTATTTGCTCTACGCAACACTCACGTTGGTATTTTCTACTTCTATGTCTAGACTTGTGCTAAGTTGCGCCTTAGCTTCGCGTGCGCTCGGCACGTCATTTTGGACTTTTGGACTCCACGCTAATGTTTTGTACCTGTGTTCTTTTATTTTTGTACATTAAATCAAGCTCCTACCTGCAATTCCTGTCCTTCTGGTCCATTTGCATCTTGAGGTGACAAAACGCGCATCCACGATACGAGCACCATGTGACAGGGATTTGATTGTCCACACCAGACCTGGGCTAATTAAGGCCCGTTAAGCTTTTCAATCTGGCCCGCCGGACATTCCCAAATAATTGTTGTAGATGTTTAAGATGGAAAGTGTAGCTGACATTATGATCTGCACTCATCTTTTCTAATGACCGTAAGTCTTCAACTATACTAAGTCTTTCAATGGTTGGAATCTGTGCTTTTGCATGATATACTAGTTACTATGGTCAGTTAATTAGTTACTATGGTCATCTAATTAGTTACTATGGTCATCTAATTAGTTACTATGGTCATCTAATTAGTGACTATGGTCATCTAATTAGTTACTATGGTCATGTTATTAGTTACTATGGTCATCTAATTAGTTACTTTGGTCATCTAATTAGTTACTATGGTCATGTTATTATTTACTATGGTCATCTAATTAGTTACTATGGTCATCTAATTAGTTACTATGGTCATCTAATTAGTTACTATGGTCATGTTATTAGTTACTATGGTCATGTTATTAGTTACTATGGTCATCTAATTAGTTACTATGGTCATCTAATTAGTTACTATGGTCAGCTAGTTAGTTACTATGGTCATCTAATTAGTTACTATGGTCATCTAATTAGTTACTTTGGTCATCTAATTAGTTACTATGGTCATGTTATTAGTTACTATGGTCATCTAATTAGTTACTTTGGTCATCTAGTTAGTTACTATGGTCATGTTATTAGTTACTATGGTCATCTAATTAGTTACTTTGGTCATCTAATTAGTTACTATGGTCATGTTATTAGTTACTATGGTCATCTAATAAGTTACTATGGTCATCTAATTAGTTACTATGGTCGTCTAATTAGTTACTATGGTCATTTAATTAGTTACTATGGTCATCTAATTAGTTACTATGGCCATCTAATTAGTTACTATGGTCATCTAATTAGTTACTTTGGTCATCTAATTAGTTACTATGGTCATCTAATTAGTTACTTTGGTCATCTAATTAGTTACTTTGGTCATCTAATTAGTTACTATGGTCATCTAATTAGTTACTATGGTCATCTAATTAGTTACTTTGGTCATCCAATTAGTTACTTTGGTCATCTAATTAGTTACTATGCTCATCTAATTAGTTACTTTGGTCAACTAATCAGTTACTATGGTCATCTAATTAGTTAATTTGGTCATCTCATTAGTTACAATGGTCATCAAATTAGTTACTTTGGTCATTTAATTAGTTACTATGGTCATCTAATTAGTTACTATGGCCATCTAATTAGTTACTTTGGTCATCTAATTAGTTACTTTGGTCATCTAATTAGTTACTATGGTCATCTAATTAGTTACAATGGTCATCAAATTAGTTACTTTGGTCATTTAATTAGTTACTATGGTCATCTAATTAGTTACTATGGCCATCTAATTAGTTACTATGGTAATCTAATTAGTTACTTTGGTCATCTAATGAGTTACTATGGTCATCTAATGAGTTACTATGGTCATCTAAGTAGTTACTATGGTCATCTAATTAGTTACGTTGGTCATCTAAATAGTTACTATCGGCATCTAATTAGTTACTTTGGTCATCTAATTAGTTACTATGGTCATCTAATGAGCTACTATGGTCATCTAATGAGTTACTTTGGTCATCTAATGAGTTACTTTGGTCATCTAATTAGTTACTATGGTCATCTAATTAGTTACTTTGGTCATGTAATGAGTTACTTTGGTCATCTAATTAGTTACTTTGGTCATCTAATTAGTTACTTTGGTCATGTAATTAGTTACTTTGGTCAGCTAATTAATTACAATGGTCATCTAATTAGTTACTTTGGTCATCTAATTAGTTACTATGGTCATCTGATTAGTTACTTTGGTCGTCTAATTAGTTACTGTGGTCATCTACTTAGTTAATTCGGTCACCCAATTAGTTACTATGGTCATCTAATTAGTGACTTTGGTCATCAAATTAGTTACTTTGGTCATCTAATTAGTTTGGTCATTTAATTAGTTACTATGTTCATCTAATTAGTTACTATGGTCATCTAATTAGTTACTTTGGTCATCTAATTAGTTACTATGGTCATCTAATTAGTTACTTTGGTCATCTAATTAGTTACTATGGTCATCTAATTAGTTACTTTGGTCATCTAATTATTTTGGTCATTTAATTAGTTACTATTTACACCATATTAGTTACTATGGTCATCTAATGAGTTACTATCGTCATCAAACTAATTAGTTACTATGGTCATCTAATTAGTTACTTTGGTCATCTAATTAGTTACTATGGTCATGTTATTAGTTACTATGGTCGTCTAATTAGTTACTATGGTCATCTAATTAGTTACTTTGGTCATCTAATTAGTTACAATGGTCATCAAATTAGTTACTTTGGTCATTTAATTAGTTACTATGGTCATCTAATTAGTTACTATGGCCATCTAATTAGTTACTTTGGTCATCTAATTAGTTACTTTGGTCATCTAATTAGTTACTATGGTCATCTAACTAGTTACTATGGTCATCTAATTAGTTACTTTGGTCATCCAATTAGTTACTTTGGTCATCTAATTAGTTACTATGCTCATCTAATTAGTTACTTTGGTCAACTAATCAGTTACTATGGTCATCTAATTAGTTAATTTGGTCATCTCATTAGTTACCTTGGTCATCTAATTAGTTACTATGATCATCTAATTAGTTACTTTGGTCATCTAATTAGTTACTATGGTCATCAAATTAGTTACTTTGGTCGTCTAATTAGTTACTTTGGTCGTCAAATTAGTTACTTTGGTCATCTAATTAGTTACTATGGTCATCTAATTAGTTACTATGGTAATCTAATTAGTTACTTTGGTCATCTAATTAGTTACTATGGTCATCTAATTAGTTACTATGGTAATCTAATTAGTTACTTTGGTCATCTAATTAGTTACTATGGTCATCTAATGAGTTACTATGGTCATCTAAGTAGTTACTATGGTCATCTAATTAGTTACGTTGGTCATCTAAATAGTTACTATCGGCATCTAATTAGTTACTTTGGTCATCTAATTAGTTACTATGGTCATCTAATGAGGTACTATGGTCATCTAATGAGTTACTTTGGTCATCTAATGAGTTACTTTGGTCATCTAATTAGTTACTATGGTCATCTAATTAGTTACTTTGGTCATGTAATGAGTTACTTTGGTCATCTAATTAGTTACTTTGGTCATCTAATTAGTTACTTTGGTCATGTAATTAGTTACTTTGGTCATCTAATTAGTTACAATGGTCATCTAATTAGTTACTTTGGTCATCTAATTAGTTACTATGGTCATCTGATTAGTTACTTTGGTCGTCTAATTAGTTACTGTGGTCATCTACTTAGTTAATTCGGTCACCCAATTAGTTACTATGGTCATCTAATTAGTGACTTTGGTCATCAAATTAGTTACTTTGGTCATCTAATTAGTTTGGTCATTTAATTAGTTACTATGTTCATCTAATTAGTTACTATGGTCATCTAATTAGTTACTTTGGTCATCTAATTAGTTACTATGGTCATCTAATTAGTTACTTTGGTCATCTAATTAGTTACTATGGTCATCTAATTAGTTACTTTGGTCATCTAATTAGTTTGGTCATTTAATTAGTTACTATTTACACCATATTAGTTACTATGGTCATATAATGAGTTACTATCGTCATCAAACTAATTAGTTACTTTGGTCATCTAATTAGTTACTATGGTCATCTAATTAGTTACTTTGGTCATCCAATTAGTTACTTTGGTCATCCAATTAGTTACTATCGTCATCTAACTAGTTACTATGGTCATCTAATTAGTTACTATGGTCATCTAATTAGTTACTTTGGTCATCTAATTAGTTACTATGGTCATCTAATTAGTTACTATGGTCATCTAATTAGTTACTATGGTCATGTAATGAGTTACTTTGGTCATGTAATTAGTTACTTTGGTCATCTAATTAGTTACTTTGGTCATGTAATTAGTTACTTTGGTCATCTAATTAGTTACAATGGTCATCTAATTAGTTACTTTGGTCATGTAATTAGTTACTATGATCATCTAATTAGTTACTATGGTCATCAAATTAGTTACTTTGGTCGTCTAATTAGTTACTTTGGTCATCTAATTAGTTACTATGGTCATCCAATTAGTTACTATGGTCATTTAAATAGTTACTTTGGTCATCTAAATAGTTACTTTGGTCATCTACGCCACAGCAGCCCAGACGAGGTACCAAACAGTGTGGGTGGGAAGCGTTTCCACTGAGTTTTTCCAAAGCCTGAAAGGAAATTTTCACAACACAGTTGATGCCGAGCGGGGCTAAAAACAAAGCAGAAGGCTAATCCCCACAGAACACCACTTTCCTCCATCCCGAAGACGGATTTAGATGGAAAATGCGAGACTACTGGTCTGGGTAAGGAGTCAGTTAAATTAGAACAAGTTTTTTCTGCTTTGAGTGTTTCAGAGTTGGACATGTGTTTTACTGAGGTGGCTAACTATGATGCGTGCAGTTTATCAAAGCAACAAACAAACAATCGGAAAATCCCCGTTACTGAGGTGGCTAACCATGATGCGTGCAGTTTATCAAAGCAACAATCAAACAATCGGAAAATTCCTGTCGTATCAATTCCTAGATATGGTCGTAACTATACTAAATGCACCGGGCATAATAAACACAACATTATTAATATTGCTACTACGGATAATTTGATCAAAAACTCCCTAAAACAGCCCACTACCTATAATATAGGTTTTTTAAATATAAGATCATTGTCTCCCAAAACGTTGTTAGTTAATGATATTATCAGAGACAACAATCTTAACGTCATCGGTCTCAGCGAAACCTGGCTTAAACCAAACGACTTGTTTGCGCTAAATGAGGCATGTCCTCCTAACTTTACACATGCGCATATTGCCCGTCCGCTCAAAAGGGGTGGGGGGGTTGCACTAATATACAACGAAAACTTTAACCTTAGTCCTAACATAAATAATAAATATAAATCGTTTGAGGTGCTTACTATGAGGTCTGTCACACCGCTGCCTCTACACCTGGCTGTTATCTACCGCCCCCCAGGGCCCTATTCGGACTTTATTAATGAATTCTCAGAGTTCGTTGCTGATCTAGTGACACACGCCGATAATATAATCATAATGGGGGACTTTAATATCCATATGAATACCCCATCGGACCCACCGTGCGTAGCGCTCCAGACTGTAATTGATAGCTGTGGTCTCACACAAATAATAAATGAACCCACGCATCGCAACGGTAATACGATAGACCTAGTGCTTGTCAGGGGCATCACCGTTTCCAAAGTTACGATACTCCCGTATACTAAAGTATTGTCTGATCATTACCTTATAAAATTCGAGGTTCAGACGCATGTTCGTCAAACTAATAATAATAATAACTGCTATAGCAGCCGCAACATTAATACAGCCACAACGACAACTCTTGCTGACCTACTGCCCTCGGTAATGGCACCATTCCCAAAGTATGTGGGCTCTATTGATAACCTCACTAACAACTTTAACGACGCCCTGCGCGAAACCATTGATAACATAGCACCGCTAAAGTTAAAAAAGGCTCCAAAAAAGCGCACCCCGTGGTTTACAGAAGAAACTAGAGCTCAGAAATTATTATGTAGAAAGCTGGAACGCAAATGGCGCACGACTAAACTTGAGGTGCACCATCAAGCATGGAGTGATGGTTTAATAACTTATAAACACATGCTTACCTTAGCTAAAGCTAAATATTACTCAAATCTCATCCACCGTAATAAAAACGATCCTAAATTTTTGTTTAGTACGGTAGCATCGCTAACCCAACAAGGGACTCCTTCCAGTAGCTCAACCCACTCAGCTGATGACTTTATGCAATTCTTTAGTAAGAAAATTGAAGTCATTAGAAAGGAGATTAAAGACAATGCGTCCCAGCTACAACGGGGTTCTATTAACACTGACACGATTGTATATACGGCGGATACTGCCCTCCAAAATACTTTCTCTCGTTTTGAGGAAATAACATTAGAGGAATTGTTACAACGTGTAAATGGAATAAAACAGACAACATGTTTACTTGACCCTCTTCCTGGGAAACTGATCAAGGAGCTCTCTGTATTATTAGGTCCATCAGTGCTAAATATTATAAACTTATCACTTTCCTCGGGCACTGTTCCCCTAGCATTCAAAAAAGCGGTTATTCATCCTCTCCTTAAAAGACCTAACCTCGATCCTGACCTCATGGTAAATTACCGACCGGTGTCTCACCTTCCCTTTATTTCAAAAATCCTTGAAAAAATTGTTGCGGAGCAGTTAAATGAACACTTAGCGTCTAACAAGCTATGTGAAACCTTTCAATCCGGTTTCAGGGCAAATCACTCCACGGAGACAGCCCTCGCAAAAATGACTAATGATCTATTGCTAACGATGGATTCTGATGCGTCATCTATGTTGCTGCTCCTCGATCTTAGCGCTGCTTTCGATACCGTCGATCATAATATTTTATTAGAACGTATCAAAACACGAATTGGTATGTCAAACTTAGCCCTGTCTTGGTTTAACTCTTATCTTACTGATAGGATGCAGTGTGTCTCCCATAACAATGTGACCTCGGACTACGTTAAGGTAACGTGTGGCGTTCCCCAGGGTTCGGTCCTTGGCCCTGCACTCTTCAGCATCTACATGCTGCCGCTAGGTGACATCATACGCAAATACGGTATTAGCTTTCACTGTTATGCTGATGACACCCAACTCTACATGCCCCTAAAGCTGACCAACACGCCGGATTGTAGTCAGCTGGAGGCGTGTCTTAATGAAATTAAACAATGGATGTCCGCTAACTTTTTGCAACTCAACGCCAAAAAAACGGAAATGCTGATTATCGGTCCTGCTAGACACCGAACTCTATTTAATAATACAACTCTAACATTTGACAACCAAACAATTAAACAAGGCAACACGGTAAAGAATCTGGGTATTATCTTCGACCCAACTCTCTCCTTTGAGGCACACATTAAAAGCGTTACTAAAACGGCCTTCTTTCATCTCCGTAATATCGCTAAAATTCGCTCCATTCTGTCCACTAAAGACGCTGAGATCATTATCCATGCGTTTGTTACGTCTCGCCTCGACTACTGTAACGTATTATTTTCGGGTCTCCCCATGTCTAGCATTAAAAGATTACAGTTGGTACAAAATGCGGCTGCTAGACTTTTGACAAGAACAAGAAAGTCTGATCACATTACGCCTGTACTGGCTCACCTGCTCTGGCTTCCTGTGCACTTAAGATGTGACTTTAAGGTTTTACTACTTACGTATAAAATACTACACGGTCTAGCTCCATCTTATCTTGCCGATTGTATTGTACCATATGTCCCGGCAAGAAATCTGCGTTCAAAGGACTCCGGCTTATTAGTGATTCCCAAAGCCCAAAAAAAGTCTGCGGGCTATAGAGCATTTTCCGTTCGGGCTCCAGTACTCTGGAATGCCCTCCCGGTAACAGTTCGCGATGCCACCTCAGTAGAAGCATTTAAGTCTCACCTTAAAACTCATTTGTATACTCTAGCCTTTAAATAGACTCCCTTTTTAGACCAGTTGATCTGCCGTTTCTTTTCTTTTTCTCCTATGTCCCACTCTCCCTTGTGGAGGGGGTCCGGTCCGATCCGGTGGCCATGTACTGCTTGCCTGTGTATCGGCTGGGGACATCTCTGCGCTGCTGGTCCGCCTACGCTTGGGATGGTTTCCTGCTGGCTCCGCTGTGAACGGGACTCTCGCTGCTGTGTCTTGGATCCTCTTTGGACTGGACTCTCGCGACTGTGTTGGATCCATTGTGGATTGAACTTTCACAGTATCATTTTAGATCCGCTCGACATCCATTGCTTTCCTCCTCTCTAAGGTTCTCATAGTCATCATTGTCACCGACGTCCCACTGGGTGTGAGTTTTCCTTGCCCTTATGTGGGCCTACCGAGGATGTCGTGGTGGTTTGTGCAGCCCTTTGAGACACTAGTGATTTAGGGCTATATAAGCAAACATTGATTGATTGATTGAGTTCTAAAGCTTAGTGATGTATCAGAAGTATCTGATTGTCTGTGTTTTTTGTTTTTTTACCCTTCGCTTTCATATTTTGCTGTTTGTTGCTTCTTTGTTGCTTTTCGCTTGTTTGTAAATTTTTTCAGCCCCTTTTGGTTGTTCCAGGGTGCGATTCACCTGGGAATGCGTCTGTGGCGCATGAAACTAAGCCCCGCCCACCTACCAGTGTTGTGAATTACCGCAGCACACAAATCAATGGCTTTTATTATTTGTGGGCGGCACATCATCATTTCCACGACCCGGGTTTATCCTTTTCACCTCTCACTGCAGAGTGTGGTGGGGGGGGGAGGTCTCGTGTCATTGACCTTTTCACCCTGCCTTTTGGGGGCGGGGCACGCTTGGCTGCCATGCGACCAGCTGAGAGCTTGACATTTGTTTAGTTCCCGATGTTGTGATTAAGCAACACGGTCAGCAGACCGCCACATCATATCTGATCAGGCGTAGGAAAAGGGGACAAAAAGCAAAAGCACAGGTGTGGTTTAGGACCTCAACCACATGCTCCACGGCAGGGGTCACCAACCTTTTTGAAAGCAAGAGCTACTTCTTGGGTACTGATTAATGCGAAGGGCTACCAGTTTGATACACACTTAAATACATTGCCAGAAATAGTCAATTTGCTCAATTTAACTTTAATAAATAAATCTATATATATTAAAAAAAATGGTATTTCTGTCTGTATTAAAACAGTTTTTAATCATATTTGTTTTTGTTTTTTTATATTGGTTTTATATTTATTTTTTGTTTTTATCCAGTCATTGGTGGAGCATAATATTGTTTTTTTTAATATTGTTTTTAACATGGCTGTGCAGCACTTTGGAAACGTTATTGTTGTTTAAATGTGCTATATAAATAAAGTGGATTGATTGATTGATTGTCATTCCGTCGTACATTTTTTTTCCTTTTACGGAAGGTTTTTTGTAGAAAATAAATGATGAAAAAAAAACACTTAATTGAACGGTTTAAAAGGAAAAAAACATGAAAAAAAATTAAAATTAAAATTTGAAACATAGTTTATCTTCAATTTGGACTCTTTAAAATTCAAAATTCAACTGAAAAAAATGAAGAGAAAAACAAACTAATTCGAATCTTTTTGAAAAAAATTGAAAAATAATTTATGGAACATCATTAGTAATTTTTCCTGATCAAGATTAATTTTAGAATTTTGATGACACGTTTTAAATAGGTTAAAATCCACATTGAAACAAGATTTAAATTTGATTCTACAGATTTTCTAGAGGGCTTCACGGTGGCAGAGGGGTTAGTGCGTCTGCCTCACAATACGAAGTTCCTGCAGTCCTGGGTTCAAATCCAGGCTCGGGATCTTTCTGTGTGGAGTTTGCATGTTCTCCCCGTGAATGCGTGGGTTCCCTCCGGGTACTCCGGCTTCCTCCCACTTCCAAAGACATGCACCTGGGGATAGGTTGATTGGCAACACTAAAAAAATTGGCCCTAGTGTGTGAATGTGAGTGTGAATGTTGTCTGTCTATCTGTGCTGGCCCTGCGATGAGGTGGCGACTTGTCCAGGGTGTACCCCGCCTTCCGCTCGATTGTAGCTGAGATAGGCGCCAGCGCCCCCCGCGACCCCGAAAGGGAATAAGCGGTAGAAAATGGATGGTTTTTCTAGATTGGCCAGAATCATTTTATTGAATTTTAATCATAAGTTTGAAGAAATATTTCACAAATATTCTTCGTCGAAAAAACAGAAACTAAAATGAAGAATAAATTAAAATGTATTTATTATTCTTTACAATTAAAAAAAAAATAAATACTTGAACATTGATTTAAATTGTCAGGAAAGAAGGAATGTAAAAGGTAAAAAGGTATATGTGTTAAAAATCCAAAAATCATTTTTAAGGTTGTATTTTTTCTCTAAAATTGATTGACAACACTAAATGGTCCCTAGTGTGTGAATGTGAGTGTGACTGTTGTCCGTCTATCTGTGTTGGCCCTGTGATGAAGTGGCGACTTGTCCAGGGTGTACCCCGCCTTCCGCCCGATTGTAGCTAAGATAGGCGCCAGCGCCTCCCGCGACCCAAAAAGGGAATAAGCGGTAGGAAACGGATGGATGGATAGGCGCCAGCGCTCCCCGCCACCCCAACAGGGAATAAGCGGTAGGAAATGGATGGATGTCTTTCTGAAAGTTATAAGAAGCAAAGTAAAAAAAATAAATGAATTTATTCAAACAAGTAAAGACCAAGTCTTTAAAATATTTTCTTGGATTCTCTCTGAGAATTAAAAACGTCAAGCAAAGCGAGACCAGCTTGCTAGTAATAATAAATAATAAATAAATGGGTTGTACTTGTATAGCGCTTTTCTGCCTTCAAGGTACTCAAAGCGCTTTGACACTACTTCCACATTTACCCATTCACATACACATTCACACACTGATGGAGGGAGCTGCCATGCAAGGCGCCAACCAGCACCCATCAGGAACAAGGGTGAAGTGTCTTGCTCAGGACACAACGGACGTGACGAGGTTGGTACTAGGTGGGATTTGAACCAGGGACCCTCGGGTTCCGCACGGCCACTCTCCCACTGCGCCACGCCGTCCCCTTATTATTCATTACTTATCGTTTTAAGCAACATCAGCTCAGATTTATCTGAGAGCCAGATGCAGTCATCAAAAGAGCCACATCTGGCTCCCGAGCCATAGGTTCCCTACCCCTGCTTTAGATCGTAATATCTGGACTTTTTCCTCTCTAAAAAAAAAATAAAAAAAATGTGTATGTATGTTATGCCATTGTTTACAAAGTTGGTAAATAAATAACCAAAAAATGTATATTTTGTTGTTATCTTAGTGTACCGAAAATGAACCGAACCGTGACCTCTGAACCGAGGTACGTACCGAACCGAAATTTTTGTGTACCGTTACACCCCTAAGTATGACACATAGAATGGACCTGCGATCCCCGTTTAAATAAGAAAATCTCATTTCAGTAGGCCTTTAAGAGCTATTCAGTAGAATTTAAGGTCCAAGCTAACATCACACTCATTTTTTTTACTGCATACCTTTGGTAAGTGCTGGAGTGAGAAGAGGTTTTGAATTAATTAGCGCATGCTTACTTTTACCGCATGCCTTTGATAAGCGCAGGAGTGAGAAGAGGTTTTGAATTAATTAGCGCATGCTTACTTTTACCGCATGCCTTTGATAAGCGCAGGAGTGAGAAGAGGTTTTGAATTAATTAGCGCCCCGGCGGTAATTCAAAGAAATACGGTAGTTCCCCCCTTAGTGGGACAATATATCGTCCAGTAAAATGTATCATCGGCTCAGGCCAAGTTGGCAGGTACAAATTGATGACCAGCACTAAACACATCCAAACGTGACTTCTGACAAATAAATAGCACATTAGGGTATAACAGAAGTAAAAGATCTTAGTAAAGAAATAAAATTCAAAAAATAGAGGCAGCTCACTGGTAAGTGCTGCTATTTGAGCTATTTTTAGAACAGGCCAGCGGGCGACTCATCTGGTCCTTACGGGCGACCTGGTGCCCGCGGGCACCACGTTATTGACCCCTGCTCCACGGCCTTTAAATCCGTCAGATAAAAAATATGACAAGGTAAAATATGTAGGTTGTGTTCCACAACCTACAGTCGTGCTCATAGGTTGACATAACCTGGGAGAATTTATGATTTTTTGTCCATTCTTCAGAGAATATGAATGATAACACAAAAACCTTCCGAGTCGCCGGAAGAAAGCCATTTCTGCGCAAATGTCACAAAGTATCCCACTTACATTACGCCAGCGTTTCTCAAAGTGTGGGGAAAAGAGACATGACAGGTGGGACGCGAGGAACGGTAGGAAATTTCACTTTAAAATGTTTTTTTTATTATATTCTTAGATTTTTTTTTTTTACCATGCTTTCATTTTCTATGCACACTGTAAATCATTTTGTGATTCTCTCTGTGAAATCCGCTATATAAATAAATGTAAATTACTTATTTTTCCTCTAGGCTTTAAATTTCTAGGTAGGAGCGAAAGTTTGACGGACATAGCAACAGTAACTAATGGGGGCGGGGCTAAGTGGAACAATCTTTCACACGGATGGGTAGCAGGCTAATGTGTGGACCACAATTACACAAAATGGATAAATTTGTGACTCGCTCCTCAAAGGTCGTTGAGCCAGAGCCAGCACCTGCAGAGTAACAAAAACCTGACGGGCTTCATCAACCAAAAAGCCAACTGAAAAGAAAATATGAAGAGTATCTTGCTCTTGGATTCACGGCAACGGTGGTGGGGGCAGAGGAGAGACCCCTATGTGTTGTGTGTCTAAAACCGCTTGCAGCAGACAGCATGAGACCCAACAAAATTAAAGAGGCACCTTGAGACCACACACCCCAATCACGTAAATAAGCCACTTGATTTCTTTCAAAGAAAACTGGCAGAATAGTTATTCTATTTATTATTGAACTTGATGCAAGTTATACCACAGCTGCACAGTTATTTTATTTATTATTGAACTTGATGTTATTTTATGTTATTGAGTTCGAATGTATACAACTTGAATGTTACTTGACGTTCAATAAATTTGAAACAGTTAAACTTGACATTAGCGTTCTGTTGGGGCGATGGGGGTAGGTGGGGCTTGAAAACTCCCTCTTGTCCAAAGTGGGGGATGACAAAAAAAAGTTTGAGAACCACTGCGTTATGCCAAACAGCACAGAAACAAGCCTCAAAACTTTTTTATCCGGCGACTTGACCATGCAGCCCATTTTTCTTCAAGTGCCTCCTTATTGTGCATCTTCAAACAGCCACACCACCCATTTTTCAGAAAGTCCTGTATTTCAGCTGAACTTATTTTGGGATTTTTCTTTGCATCTCGAACAATTTTTCTGGCAGTTGTGGCTGAAATCTTTGCTTTTTACTGACCGTGGTTTGGTATCAACAAAATCCCTCATTTTCCACTTCTTACTCAGCGTTTGAACACTCCTGATTGGCATTCCCAATTCCTTGGATATCTTTTTAAATGATAAAATAAAATGATAAATGGGTTGTACTTGTATAGCGCTTTTCTACCTTCAAGGTACTCAAAGCGCTTTGACACTACTTCCACATTTACCCATTCACACACTGATGGAGGGAGCTGCCATGCAAGGCGTCAACCAGCACCCATCAGGAGCAAGGGTGAAGTGTCTTGCTCAGGACACAACGGACGTGACGAGGTTGGTACTAGGTGGGATTTGAACCAGGGTTCCGCACAGCCACTCTCCCACTGCGCCACACCGTCCCCATTTTTAGACCCCTTTTATGTTTTATGCAGTTCAAATACCTTTTCTTGCAGATCCTTTGACAATTATTTTGCCTTCCCCATGACTCAGAATCCAGAAACATCCGTGGATGAAAGACGCAAGGGTCTGTCAGAAGCCCAGAAACTCACTAACCTTTTTATATACACACACACACTAGTGAAGTGAAGTGAATTATATTTATATAGCGCTTTTCTCTAGTGACTCAAAGCGCTTTACATAGTGAAACCCAATATCTAAGTTACATTTAAACCAGTGTGGGTGGCACTGGGAGCAGGTGGGTAAAGTGTCTTGCCCAAGGACACAACGGCAGTGACTAGGATGGCGGAAGCGGGAATCGAACCTGCAACCCTCAAGTTGCTGGCACGGCCGCTCTACCAACCGAGCTATGCCGCCCCACTAATTACAAACAAACAGGTCACGGGTGAGGATTGGAACCTTGATTAGCCATTCAAACCTGTTTGTGTCAACTTTTGTGCATGTTATCAGGTCAAAGTCACTGGGGTATGTAAACTTTTGATCGGGGTCATTTGGGTGCTTTCTTTTGTCATTTTAAATGATAAATGGGTTGTACTTGTATAGCGCTTTTCTACCTTCAAGGTACTCAAAGCGCTTTGACACTACTTCCACATTTACCCATTCACACACACATTCACACACTGAAGGAGGGAGCTGCCATGCAAGGCGCCAACCAGCACCCATCAGGAGCAAGGGTGAAGTGTCTTGCTCAGGACACAACGGACGTGACGAGGTTGGTTCTAGGTGGGATTTGAACCAGTGACCCTCGGGTTGCGCACGGCCACTCTCCCACTGCGCCACGCCGTCCCTATTTTGATTTAAAAAGAGTAAACACAGTTGTTTGCCAATAAATAGCTTCCCGCAACCATTAAGCATGAGTGAAGAAAATGTTTTGTGTTATTTATATTCCCTGAAGAATGGGCAAGAAATCATAAATTCTCCCATGGTATGTCAACTTATGAGCACGACTGTACATCCATCCATTTTCTACCAAAGACCTGGGGATAGGTTGATTGGCAACACTAAATGGTCCCTAGTGTGTGAATGTGAGTGTGAATGTTGTCTGTCTATCTGTGTTGGCTCTGCGATGAGGTGGCGACTTGTCCAGGGTGTACCCCGCCTTCCGCCCGATTGTAGCTGAGATAGGCGCCAGCGCCCCCCGCGACCCCCAAAGGGGACGACTGTACATCCCTTCGCAAAAACGCAAAAAGGCTCATTCCTTCTGGTAGCGCAAACCCAGGACTGTTCACTCAACACAGACGTCATAAAGCCATCAAAGCTCACATGCATGCATGAGATGTGAATCATGAGGTGAAAGAAGAAGGGTAAAAAAAAAAAAAATGTTTTTGTTGCAGCCTTAGCCAGTTTCACTTTTGCATGTCATTGCACATAACGGTGGTGCGTTCAAGGAACCTTGATTAAAGTTGGAAACTGAGGCATCACAAATTTTTTTTTAAAGACACGGGAGATGCATACATAATGCATATATATTATTATTCATAGTAGACTAACTCAGATATGAATCAGCTATTTAAGCTCTCTTTACATATTCATAACCATATTTAAGTATTTTTACTAAAAATAACAATCCGGCTACTTTATTTAAAATTGGTTCTATGATTACTAAAACGCAAATTCTGGCTAATTTATATTCAAATTTGTTTGCACTATTCTGTAAAGAACTGGTTATCAATTAATCAATCAAAGTTTACTTATATGTCTCAAAGGGCTGCACAAGTCTAAACGACAACCTCAGCTCAGATCCCACGTCAGGGCAAGAAAATAACAGAACCCAATGGGAACAACGTGGAACCCTGGCAGGGACCCCGGTGTGGGGATTCCCCGGTGCAATGGATGCCAAGTGGATACGGTTAAAGACCTGAGAGTCCAGTCCGCCGTGGGGTCCTCTTGCACGTAGACCCGCCTGGGCACAGACGTCACCGACTGATGCGTAAGAAGTAGTCCACCACCGGGTCCTGACTTTGAACAGCGAGCACTTCATCCCTGGTCACCTGATAACCTCTCCACGCAGGAGAGGGGGGCAGAGCAGAAAAAAGAGACGGCAGATCAACTGGTCTAAAAAAGGGTCTATTTCCAGGCCGTGAGAAATAGTCCCCGCTTCAAAAGAGGAATAGCGCCAAGAAGAACGGGCTTGTGCTCACGTTTTATGCAGTGAGTGGTGGCTTCCTTAATTGGGGTGTTGTTCCACTCCAGACCTGTAGTTGGCAGTGATGCACATTGCAACTTTTAGCAGTTTTGACCAGAAAACATTTGCATTTAAAGATTTAAATCAAAGATTGGAAACATGCTTTTTTGTTTGTAAACATGTTTTAACATACTTGCCAACTTTGAGACCTCCGATTTCGGGAGGTGGGGGCTGGGGGGGTCGTGGTCGGGGGTGCATGGTTAAGAGGGGAGGAGTATATTTACAGCTACAATTCACCAAGTCAAATATTCCATATATATATATATATAAAAGAAATACTTGAATTTCAGTGTTCATTTATTTACACGTATACAAACACATAACACTCATCTACACTCATTGTTGAGTTAAGGGTTGAATTGTCCATCCTTGTTCTATTCTCCGTCACTATTTCTCTAATCATATGCATGTACAGTAGATTACAGTACTGTCCTGTTTAAGAGTGTCACAACATTGCTGTTTACGGCAGACAAACTGCCTTACAATAGACGAAAACGGTACTGCTGTTGTTGTGTGTTACCGCGCTGGAAGGACGTTAATGAAACTGCCTAACAATAAACCCACATAAGAAAACCAAGACCTCGCCCTAGATCATTCTGCAGTTATAAACGTCATTGGGCGGACATGCTGTTTATATTGTGGGGAAGCGGACGTGAAAACAGGCTGTCCTCAACTCAGGTCCGCATGGAGCTGGAGGGGGCGTGGTCTCCAGCTCCGGCTGAATTTCGGGAGAAAATTTGTCGGGAGAGGCGCTGAATTTCGGGAGTCTCCCGGGAAAATCCGGGAGGGTTGGCAAGTATGTGTTTTAAAGTCATTAATATCGAAATGAGATGACTAAAGTTCAGTACTGTTGAAGACATCAATTAAAGACATTTTTTTTATTTTTTTACCACAAGGAGAAATAAAATGTTTATTTGACTGTTTTTTTTTTCCTTTTGCACACTAATAATTTAACCACCCAGTCACATTTAGTACTACATATGGTGATTACAGTACAAATAAAAAGTCGTAACAAATACAATAAAAGTAACAGACTGCGCAAGGCTTGTGCTCCGTCGCTTAGTGTCCTTTCATTTAGCAGAAAACAAAGTTGATTATTTAAAAAAAAAAAAAAAAAAAGTAGACAAACTAGCATGTTGTGGCTTTGCACATTTCTTTGATTGACAACAGACCATGGGAATAAAAAAAAAAGGCGTGGTATAAACAATGGAAAAGGTGAGAGTGTATATCATTTCTATGATTAACAAGTTTTTATTTTGGTCCTGTATGAAGGTTTGAGCCGTTGAGTTCACAGTATTTTTAGCCTTAGTGCTCCGACGCTGCAGGAATAAAGATGATTTTTTTGTGTGTGTGATCCTCACACTTAGGACAACATATACATATACATACATACACATATATATATATAGAAATAAAAATATATATTTGCATCTGTTTATTTTAAAGGCTAGTGTAAGGAATCGATGCCAGAGAGCTTTTTTTGAAGCAAAAAACAAAACAACTGTCTAACATTTTCTCCGCAACAGCAGTTTCATCAATTTATATACAAATAAAATAAGACCTGAACGCAGCCCGCCAGGTGAGAATGGACGCTGACTTCCTGTGACAGGCTCCGTTCTCTGCGCCGCTGCAGACATAGTCCAGTAACCTTGGAAGAACTTCTGTAAAAGAGGCCATCGACATCCCCCGGTCCCCGCTCCATGACACCATGACATCAGTGCACTTTTTTTTATATGATATAAAAATAATTCAGGAAGAGAAAAATAGACTTAAGGACATGTGGTTAGAAATAAAGTGTGACACTCGAGTTTTGGCAAAGAAACGATGGAATGTCGCCAACGCAGCATGAAGACACTGAGATAAGTGTGTGTGTGTGTGTATGTGTGTGTGTGTGTGTGTGTGTGTGTGTAGGGGGGGATCCCTTCACACACACTCCTCGGCCGACATCAAGAGTGGGTTTATGTATTCAAATCCTTCAAACTCGGACTGGTCGATCTTCTTCACCACGTCACTGCCAAACACAAAAGCAAACGTGTGTGTTATTGACGAGAGCGTTGCTTTAAAGGCCTACTGAAAGCCACTACTACCCACCTCGCAGTCTGATAGTTTATATATCAATGATGAAATATTAACATTGCAACACATGCCAATACGGCCTTTTTAGTTTACTAAATTGCAATTTTAAATTTCGCGCAGAAGTATCATGCTGAAACGCGTGCGTGTGACGTCACGCATTGTAAAGGACATTTTGTTCCCAGCTACAAGTCGTCTCTTTTCATCGCATAATTCCACAGTATTCTGGACATCTGTGTTGCTGAATCTTTTGCAATTTGTTCGAAGAATAATGGAGACGTCAAAGAAGAAAGCTGTAGGTGGGAAGTGGTGTATTGCGGCCGCCTTCAGCAACACAAACACAGCCGGTGTTTCATTGTTTACATTCCCGAAAGATGACAGTGAAGCTTTACTATGGAACAGAGCGGTCAAGTGAACACGGTTGGATTGGACCACACACACAAAGTACAGTGTATTATGCAGCGATCATTTCGAAAGATCGTGCTTCGAAGAGGGTCCCTTGCGAAAGGGCAGAGATGGGCATTGCCACCACCCGTCGACTGGTGCTAAAGAAAGGTGCGGGGCTGACCTTCAGGTTGTACAGGTTTAATCTCACTAAAACACTAGTAACACAATAAGCAGATAAGGGATTTTCCAGAATTATCCGAGTAAATGTGTCTAATAACATCTGAATCGCTCCCACTGTATAGTCTTTTTTTTTTCCTAGTCCTTTACTCTCACTTTCCTCATCCACAAATCTTTCATCCTTGCTCAAATTAATGGGGAAATCGTCGCTTTCTCGGTCCGAATCGCTTTTGCTGCTGGTGGCCATGATTATAAACAATGTTCACAGAGATGGGCATTGCCACCACCCGTCGACTGGTGCTAAAGAAAGGTGCGGGGCTGACCTTCAGGTTTTACAGGTTTAATCTCACTAAAACACTAGTAACACAATAAGCAGATAAGGGATTTTCCAGAATTAACCCAATAAATATGTCTAATAACATCTGAATCACTCCCACTGCATAGTCTTTTTTTTCTAGTCCTTCACTCTCACTTTCCTCATCTTTGCTCAAATCAATGGGGAAATCGTCGCTTTCTCGTCCCGAATCGCTCTTGCTGCTGGTGGCCATGATTATAAACAATGTTCAGATGTGAGGAGCTCCACAACCCGTGGCGTCACGCGCACATCGTCTGCTACTTCCGGTACAGGCAAGGCTTTTTTATTAGCGACCAAAAGTTGCGAACTATATCGTCGATGTTCTCTACTAAATCCTTTCAGCAAAAATATGGCAATATCGTGAAATGATCAAGTATGACACAGAATGGAGCTGATATCCCCGTTTAAATAAGAAAATCCCATTTCAGTAGGCCTTTAAATCAGGGGTGCCCATACTTCTTCTGCAGGCGAGCTACTTTTCAATTGACCAAGTCGAGGGGATCTACCTCATTCATATATATGTTTTTATTTATGAAACATACATTTTTGTAAACAGATTAAAGGTATTTAATGATAATGCAATAATGTTTAACACATATAGAGTCCTTTCTTTCATGAAGACAAGAATATAAGTTGGAGTATTACCTGATTTGGATGACTTGCATTGATTGGAATCCGACAGAAGTGCGGATAACGTCGGCATTTTCAAATGGAGGAGAACTAAAGTCCTCCTTTCTGTCCAATACCACATGAAAGTGGTTGGTTGTTGGCCTCTTATTTGTCCAGCTTCCCATACTCGTTTTTATATACTTGACAAGAAATCCATTAGCTCCGTAGCTTGTGCACGCCAGCTTTCTGAGACTCTTATTTTGTTAGCGCAGGCAAGAGGAAGCAGCGCTTTTATTGTGAAGATAGGAACTGTGCAGTCGGTCTTTAGAGTTTTAACAGCAGGTATGGCACGAATGTGTTGAAACAAAAAGTGTTTCTCGCCTTCCTGTCTATCACTTTATCTTAATAATGAGCTGGCAGCAGCCAGTGTCATCTCACAAGACCCTCAGGTGTCGTGAATGTCAATCATGTGACGTCTTGGTGATTGATGATCGCTAATTTTTAGGTCTATTTTTTTAAATGCCTGGCTGGCGATCGACTAACACATCCTCCGCGATCGACCGGGAGCTCACGATCGAGGTAATGGGCACACCTGATTCAAATAATGCAAATTAAACACAAAAGCAAACGTGTATGTGTTGCTTTAAATAACGGAAATGAAAAATGTTGAAATCTCACTCGTCATCAGGCGTCAGCTGGATGGGCTCGTTGGTGAACTGGGCGTCGAAGTTGTCCAGCCCGAATTCGCCGGAGATGTTGGGCTTGAATGGAGGGACCACCTGCTTTTGCTCCAGCTGGGATAACAAACACACACAGGTTAGTTTTATGACCACACTGGAAATGCTTTTTTTTTAAATTAGAAAATAAGTGGGAAAGCGTAGACCTCTGCCAAGTCCTCCTTCCCGTTGATAATTAGGAAAAGTCCTGAATCAAGATCATGCTCAAGATGTAATCATTTATCAAATATTTATAAATGTTTGATTTATATAGGCAAGTAAGGTCAAGTTTTGTACCTGAGAAATTTCGCACCCTTCA
>NC_084624.1:43732427-43739927 GCF_033978795.1 Nerophis ophidion
CAGTACATCTAAGAAGGACAGCTCCAGACTTGAGAAACTGATCAGGCGGGCCGGTTCTACAATGGGAATGAAACTGGACTCACTGGTGACGGTGGCAGAGAAGAGGACTGTTGACAAACTAGTCAGCATCCTGGATGATGCCAGTCACCCTCTGCATAGTGGTATCAGTAGCCAGAGGAGCCTGTTCAGTTCTAGACTGCTTCATCACAAGTGCAGGACTAATAGACTCAAAAACTCCTTTGTCCCACAGGGGATGCAAAACAATAACAGTGCAATACGTTTTCATAACATGGTCACTACTGCCTAGTTTCTCTTGTTATATTCTTATTTTACTGTTATATTTTTATTCCCATTGTTGCTTTTTATTTTTTATTCTTATTGTAATATTTCTCTATTTTGTTTCCATTTAAACCCCCATTATTTACTTTTTACTTTTATTTAAATTGATCTCAACTCTGTACACTGCTGCTGGAATTTTAATTTCCTTGAAGGAACTCTCCTGAAGGAATCAATAAAGTACTATCTATCTGTCTATCTATCTATCATATCATTTGCATCATTGGTGATGATATATTTACTTTAGAAAAAGAGACAAAAAATGTACATATATTTAAAAGCAGATGTGTACCGTATTTTTCGGACTATAAGTCGCAGTTTTTTTCATAGTTTGACTTTTACTCAGGAGCGACTTATGTGTGACATTATTAACATTACCGCAAAATATCAAATAATATTATTTATTTCATTCACGTAAGAGACTAGACTTATAAGATTTCATGGGATTTATGGATTAGGAGTGACAGATTGTTTGGTAAAGGTATAGCATGTTCTATATGTTATAGTTATTTGAATGACTCTTACCATAATATGTTAGGTTAACATAGCAGGCACCTTCTCAGTTGGTTATTTATGCCTCATATAACGTACACTTATTCAGCCTGTTGTTCACTATTCTTTATTTATTTTTAAATTGCCTTTCAAATGTCTATTCTTGGTGTTGGATTTTATCAAATAAATTTCCCCCAAAAATGCGACTTATACATGTTTTTTTCTTTCTTTATTATGCATTTTCGGCAGGTGCGACTTATACTCCGGAGCGACTTATAATTCGAAAAATCCGGTACACAGCGCTAAATGTAATACATTCAAACTAATAATATGTTCATTAAACTGTCAATCAAATTAAATAATATATGTTCATTAAACTGTCGATAAAATTAAAGTGAGAATTAAAATACAGCTTCAATCACTTTAGTCATATTTTTTGCGCCTAAGAAACGTCTTGATGACTTTAGCTTAAAATGGTCAATACTTCCACAAGTGGTGGAAAACTGTGTTACGACTGAGTACCATTCGGACCAAAGCTTTGCGACCCTTTATGGCAGTATTTTTAAAAATGTTTTGAACCAAGGCGCATTTTTTTCATTGAAAAAATGCGGAGGCACACCACTAGCAGAAATCATTAAAAAATGAAACTCAGTATGGTCGTTGTCTCAATTGTTGGATATGACTTTAAAGCATAACCAAGCATGCATGACTATAGCTCTTGTCTCAAAGTAGGTGTACTGTCACCACCTGTCACATCACACCCTGACTTATCTGGACTTTTTTGCTGTTTTCTTTGCGACGTGTTTTAGTTCTTGTCTTGCGGTCCTATTTTAGTGGCTTTTCCTGTTTTGTCGGTATTTTCCTGTAGCAGTTTCATGTCTTCCTTTGAGTGATATTTCCCGCATCTACTTTGTTTTAGCAATCAAGAATATTTCAGTTGTTTTTATCCTTCTTTGTGGGGACATTGTTGATTGTCATGTCATGTTCGGATGTACATTGTGGATGCCGCCTTTGTTCCACAGTAAGTTTTTGCTGTCGTCCAAGATTATGCTTTTGTTGACTTTGCAGCCAGTTCAGTTTTAGTTTTCTTCTGCATAGCCATCGATAAGCTTTAATGCCTTTCCTTAGGGGAAGTCACCTTTTGTTTATTTATGGTTTTTACCTGCACACTACCTCCTGCTGTCGTCTGCATATTATGATGATCACAACAAACCATTGTCGTCTCACACGACGTGTTTCCAACATCTACAAAGCAATTAGCTACCGTCCGACACTTACTGATATGGAAGAGTATTACACGGTTACTCTGGCGAGTTCGAGACAGCACCGACACTTAACAACAACAACACATTATTTGCGGATTATAATTACTGGTTTGCAAAAAATATTTTTAACCTAATAGTTGAAACTACTTCATCTCCCAGGGCACACCAGACTGTATCTCACTGTGGTTAACAAACATTGCTTTATGAAGCACTCATGGCCCTATGGTTAACAAACACTCCTCTAATGTATCTATGTGTACTTTCTATCTAATTGTCTTTTGAAAAGATGCACTGTGCATTTTTGACGCGATTGTCACTGTTTAAGCGTTTACAGGTTCGGTGGCCACGGATGAAGTGCTGGCTGTCCAAAGTCGGGACCCGGGGTGGACCGCTCGTCTGTGCATCGTTAGGGGACATGTCTGCGCTGCTGACCTGTCTCCACTCGGGGAAAGTCTCCTGCTGGCCCGACTATGGACTGGCCTCACACTATTATGTTAGATCCACTATGGACTGGACTCTCACTATTATGTTAGATCCACTATGGACTGGACTCTCACACTATTATGTTAGATCCACTATGGACTGGACTCTCACACTATTATGTTAGATCCAATATGGACTAGACTCTCACCATTATGTTGATCCACTAAGGACTGGACTCTCACACTATTGTGTTAGATCCACTATGGACTGGACTCTCACACTATTATATTAGATCCACTATGGACTGGACTCTCACAATATTATGCTAGATCCACTCAATATCCATTGCACCAGTTCCCCGGGGAGGGGGGGGTTTCTCATTGTCCCATTGGGTTGAGTTTTTCCTTGCCCTGATGTGGGATCTGAGGATGTCGTTGTGGCTTGTGCAGCCCTTTGAGACACTTGTGATTTAGGGCTATATAAATAAACATTGATTGATTGATTGACATTTTAATTGTAATGCTAACATTTTCTAAAATTAGGTCCACTTTGAGACCCATTTTGAAATGTTTACGATCTCAAAAACCATAATAATTGTTGCCATGAATAGAAAGGGTCAAAACGGAACAGTTGTTATACGGTGGAAATGTTCATGTGTAAATGGCCATAGAGGAGAAGAAGACTTACAAGGTCCCATTCAACGTTTCTGAAGAAGGGGTGGCCCATGATGTCAGCAAAGCCCGTCTGAGGGTGGCAGCCCAGACGCTCCTTGGGGTCCTGCGAGTGAAAAGGGAGGAGAAGAGTGAGAGACGGTGGGAACAAACGGCAACAAGGCAGAAGCTGAAATATAGGAGAACAGGTAGAAGCTATAGAAATGTGTACACAATAAGTGTTACATAAAAGACAAGAGGATATGATAGGGGTGTAACGGTAGGTGTATTTGTATTAAACCGTTTCGGTACGGGAGGTTCGGTTCGCAGGTGTACCGAACGAGTTTCCACACGGACATATTAGGTAGCACACCGCAGGTTGTGTAAACAATGCAGAGCAAGGCACAACACACGGCAGGCTAGCAGCGACCGGGCTAGGACAACATGTAAAAGCCATAGCTGGAAGACCCTCCTCCCTCGTTAACAAGGAACACTTTGGCTGCGTGGCGCGATACAACAATGGAGGACGGAGGTTTGTCGTCATTGTTCAGCAGTAGTAAGTTATGCTTCGGCCAACGCGTCAAACATGCTAACCCCTTTGCAACGGCACCACCCCCAAGTCAACCTCGCTTTAAGGAAGAGAAAGAGGAGCGTGGTGCAAACACCGCATTCAAGCAGCCTCTCCTTGGCCAGCCAGGCAGGGCTAAAGCAATAACAAATGTTTTTATAGCAGAACATTTAGACCATCCATCCATCCATTTTTTACCGCTCGTCCCATTTGGGGTCCCGGGGGGTTGCTGTATTGCATTACAACAAGATTTTGACCCACTTCTATGGTGGAAAAACAATAAGCCCATATGTCCTCGTACTACCAAGGCTGAGTTGACTTTAATGTTGCACTTTTTATATGTACAAGTGAAGTGAAGTGAATTATATTTATATAGCGCTTTTCTCTAGTGACTCAAAGCGCTTTACATAGTGAAACCCAATATCTAATTTACACTTAAACCAGTGTGGGTGGCACTGGGACCAGGTGGGTAAAGTGTCTTGCCCAAGGACACAACGGCAGTGACTAGGATGGCGGAAGCGGGAATTGAACCTGCAACCCTGAGGTTGCTGGCACGGCCACTCTACCAACTGAGCTATAAAAGTTTTGTCATTTTATTTCTTCTGAGCAACAACTGTAGGCAGTTTAATATTGATTTAAGTGGACCCTGACTTAAAAACGTTGAAAAACTTATTGGGGTTTTACCATTTAGTGGTCAATTGTACGGAATATGTACTGTACTGTGCAATCTACTAATAAACGTCACAATCAATCAATCAAAAAAAGCACTTTATATGAAGAAAGGTTTTGTTAAGAAACCATTCTGAGCCTTATCTTATTTAGTTTTTATTTTATATACAGTATTTTGACCACAATAACCCTGGCAATGGACCCTGTGTGTATATGTATGTTATGCCCATCCATCCATCCATTTCCTACCGCTTATTCCCTTTTGGGGTCACGGGGGGGCGCTGGCGCCTATCTCAGCTACAATCGGGCGGAAGGCGGTGTACACCCTGGACAAGTATGTTATGCCATTGTTTACAAATTTGGTAAATAAATAACCAAAAAATTTATATCTTGATGTTTTCTTACTGTACCGAAAATGAACCGAACCGTGACCTCAAAACCGAGGTACGTACCGAACCGAAACTTTTGTGTACCGTTACACCCCTAGGATATGATGATGTGGCGCCAAGGCCACCATAACATCACTCTACTAAAAAGGTGTTTGTGGCTCATCTGACCCGCTGTGTTACCTTATTGAGGAATCCCTTGAGTACGCTGGCAGCTTTGACTGACAGCGAGCGGGGAATTCTGATCTGTTTTTCCAATATGACTGCAGGAGGTGAGAAGACAAGAAGGTGCGATATTGTCATCAACTGTCAGATTGAGGTTACAATAGTTCCGTAACAACAGTTTTTGTTTTTTAACAAACATACAATATTTGCTGATTCTCAAATATCTTTAGGCAAACATAATTTTAAGTCTAACCTATCATGGAGGTGGTGGGAATGCAGCAATGTCCCACTCTGTGATATGTTGTTTAATGTGATATATGCCAGTGTTTCTTAACCATTGTTGGGTTACTTATACTCTACACAGATCACACAAAGAAAATATACAATAGAAAAATAAAAATATCAAATAGAAGACATACATGAAGCTATTTATGTACTTATTTATACAAACCCCAAAACCAGTGAAGTTGTCACGTTGTGTAAATGGTAAATAAAAACAGAAAACAATAATTTGAAAATCCTTTTCAACCTATATTCAATTGAATAGACTGCAAAGACAAGATATTTAACCTTAAAACTGGAAAACTTTTGTTATTTTTTGCTAATTTTAGCTCATTTGGAATTTGATGTTTCAAAAAAGCTGGCACAAGCGGCAAAAAAGACTCAGAACGTTGAGGAATGCTCAGCAAACACTTATTTGGAACATCCCACAGGTAAACAGGCTAATTGGGAACAGGTGTGTGCCAGGACTGGGTATAAAAGCAGCTTCCATGACATGCTCAGTCATTCACAAACAAGGATGGGGCGAAGGTCACCACTTTGTCAACAAATGCGTAAGCAAATTGTCCAACAGTTAAAGAACAACATTTGTCAACAAGCTATTGCAAGGAATTTAGGGATTTCACCATCTACGGTCCGTAATATCATCAGAAGGTTCAGAGAATCTGGAGAAATCACTCCATGTAAGCGATATTACGGACCTAAGCTCCCGCTGGCGGTACTGCATCAAAAAGCGACATCAGCGTATAAAGGATATAACTACATGGGCTGAGGAACACTTCAGAAAACCACTGTCAGTAGCTACATCTGTAAGTGCAAATTAAAACTCTACTATGCAAAGCGAAAGCCATTTATCAACAACACCCAGAAACGCCGCCGGCTTGGCTGGGCCCGAGCTTATCTAAGATGGACAGATGCAAAGTGGAAAAGTGTTCTGTGGTCTGATCAGTCCACATTTCGAATTTGTTTTGGAAACTGTGGACGTTGTGTCCTCCAGACCAAAGAGGAAAAGAACCATCCGGATTGTTATAGGCGCAAAGTTGAAAAGCCAGCATCTAAGATGGTATGGGGGTTTATTAGTGCCCAAGGCATAGGAAAACTTACACATCTGTGAAGGCACCATTAATGCTGAAAGGTACATACAGGTTTTGGAGCAATGTTATCATGGACGCCCCTGCTTATTTCAGCAAGACAATGCCCTGGCACGTGTTACAACAGCGTGGCTTCAGAGTAAAAGAGTGCGGGTACTAGACTGGCCTGCCTTTAGTCCAGACCTGTCTCCCATTGAAAATGTGTAGCACAATATGAGGCCTAAATTACCACAACGGAGACCCCGGACTGTTGAACAACTTAAGCTGTACATCAAGCAAGAACGGGAAAGAATTCCATCTGAAAAGCTTCAAAAATGTGTCTCCTCGGTTCCCAAATGTTTACTGAGTGTTGTTAAAAGGAAAGGTCATGTAACACACTGGTAAAAATGCTCCAGTGACAACTTTTTTTGCAATGTGTTGCTATCATTAAATTCTAAGTTAATGATTATTTGCAAAAAAAAACAAGTATCTCAGTTCAAAAATGAAATATCTTGTCTTTGCAGTCTATTCAATTGAATATAAGTTCAAAAGGATTTGCAAATCGTTGTATTCTGTTTTAATTTACAGATTACACAACGTGCCAACTTTACTGGTTTTGGGATTTATACATACATATACAGTACAGGATAAATGTTTGGACACACCTTCCCCTCATTCAATGTGTTTTCTTGACTATTTACATAGTAGATTGTCACATCAAAACTATGAATGAACACATATGGAGTATGTACTTAACATAAAAAGGTGAAATAACTGAAAACATGTTTTATATTCAAGTTTGCACACTCTTGACATTCTCTCCTTGAGCTTCAAGCACACCTGTGAATTGAAAACCATTTCAGGTGACTACCTCTTCAAGCTCCATATATATATATAAATAAATATATATATATAAATAAATAAAAATATATATATACTGTATTAGGGCTGTGAATCTTTGGGTGTCCCACGATTCGATTCAATATCGCTTCTTGGGGTCACGATTCGATAACATATCAATTGCTTCGATTCAATTCGATTCTCGATTCAAAAACGATATTTTTCCGATTCAAAACGATTCTGTATTCATTCAATACATAGGATTTCAGCAGGATCTAGCAGAGTAGTAGATTTTTTTTTTTTAACTTTTATAATTGTAAAGGACAATGTTTTATCAACTGATTGCAATAATGTAAA
>NC_084624.1:43744927-43787427 GCF_033978795.1 Nerophis ophidion
AATATGAGCGCTGCACACACACACAGCTAAAAGTCGTCTGCTTTAACGGCATAATTCCACAGTATTTTGGACATCTGTGTTGCTGAATCCTTTTGCAATTTGTTCAATTAATAATGGAGAAGTCAAAGTAGAAAGATGAAGTTGGGAAGCTATACCCTTTAGCCACACAAACACATGGTGATTCCTGGTTTAAAATTCCCGGAGGTGAAGCTTTCCTATGGATCAGAGCGCGGTAAGCCAACATGGATCCAGACCAAATGTCAACCAGCAGTTTTCGGGAGGGGCACTGAAATACGGGAGTCTCCCGGGAAAATGGGGAGGGTCGGCAAGTATGACTGGGAGACGCAACTGCTCTGTACTTCTCCCTACGTCCGTGCACCGCTCCATACAGCGGCGTATTAAAAAGTCATCAATTTTACTTTTTGACACTAATCAGATAATTTAGCATAGCTCGGTTGGTAGAGCGGCCGTGCCAGCAACTTCAGGGTTGCAGGTTCGATTCCCGCTTCCGCCATCCTAGTCACTGCCGTTGTGTCCTTGGGCAAGACACTTTACCCACCTGCTCCCAGTGCCACCGACACTGGTTTGAATGTAACTTAGATATTGGGTTTCACTATGTAAAGCGCTTTGAGTCACTAGAGAAAAGCGCTATATAAAATATAATTCACTATAATAATTCACAATTTCCAATATTACATTTTAAAGCATTTATCGGCCGATAATATTGGCAGTCTGATATTATCGGACATCTTTATTTGTTTATATTTGCTTTTAGTGGTAAGATCTTGGCCCCTTGCGTACTCAGATAGAATTGCACTGGGTTTTTTTTGGCATGGTAAACATATTGCTTTGGTGGCCTACCACTTTGTTTACTTCCGTGCAAAAGTCAGGTGACTGAATAAAAAGTAAATAAATTAAACCACAACCATACTTATTTCCCTCTGTTACTATGGCAACCAGTCGTCGGAGCAAAAAGATCACACGTTCTCATAACGTATTTTCTCAAGTACAGTATACCTCCTGTATAAAAGGCATACTTATGCATTATTCATTGATTTCGCAGAGTTAAAATCACAAACTGCATGTAAACCATACACATGGATGACAATGCGCATGCAGACAGGATTTCTGCAAATATATTAGACTTATTTCCTATTTTTTGTGTTCAGCTGCACAATTGATTGGGCCAAAGGGAACATCGGCCAAGCGTGTAATGCAATTTTGATGCAGGGATATATATCTGTAACCCTGACGGCTACGCTTGACTTTACAGCCTTTACATTACTGTTTTTCTACCACTGACAGAAAAATTTTACTCAAATATGTTAGTGACGATCACAAAAATCAACACATTTTATGCAAATAGTTATTTTAGGTACATTGCAATGGAAAATGTAGACTTAAAGCAGGGATTGCCGATTGTATTGTACCATATGTCCCGGCAAGAAATCTGCGTTCAAAAGACTCCGGCTTATTAGTGATTCCTAGAGCCCAAAAAAAGTCTGCGGGCAATGGAGCATTTTCCGTTCGGGCTCCAGTACTCTGGAATGCCCTCCCGGTAACAGTTTGAGATGCTACCTCAGTAGAAGCATTTAAGTCTCACCTTAAAACTCATTTGTATACTCTAGCCTTTAAATAAACCTCCTTTTTAGACCAGTTGATCTGCCGCTTCTTTTCTTTCTCCTATGTCCCCCCCTCCCTTGTGGAGGGGGTCCGGTCCGATGACCATGGATGAAGTACTGGCTGTCCAGAGTCGAGACCCAGGATGGACCGCTCGCCTGTATCGGTTGGGGACAACTCTACGCTGCTGATCCGCCTCCGCTTGAGATGGTTTCCTGTGGACGGGACTCTCGCTGCTGTCTTGGATCCGCTTGAACTGAACTCTCGCGGCTGTGTTGGAGCCACTATGGATTGAACTTTCACAGTCTCATGTTAGACCCGCTCGACATCCATTGCTTTCGGTCCCCTAGAGGGGGGTGGGGGGTTGCCCACATCTGAGGTCCTCTCCAAGGTTTCGCATAGTCAGCATTGTCACTGGCGTCCCACTGGATGTGAATTCTCCCTGCCCACTGGGTGTGAGTTTTCCTTGCCCTTTTGTGGGTTCTTCCGAGGATGTTGTAGTCGTAATGATTTGTGCAGTCCTTTGAGACATTTGTGATTTGGGGCTATATAAATAAACATTGATTGATTAATTGATGTCCAAAGTGCGGCCCGGGGGCAATTTGCCCGCTACACATTCTGGAAATGCTATTGCAAAAATAAAAAAGGACATTAAAAATATTGGAATGAGGTGAAATCTAACGAGAAAAAGTTGCAATGTTGACACAAAGCTGCCATGCAGGCTGTTTTTTTTCCTTTTGTCTTTACTTTACCATGTAAAAACTATCTTGGGGTGGCATAGCTCGGTTGGTAGAGAGGCCGTGCCAGCAACTTGAGGGTTGCAGGTTCGATTCCCGCTTGCGCCATCCTAGTCACTGCCGTTGTGTCCTTGGGCAAGACAGTTTACCCACCTGCTCCCAGTGCCACCCACACTGGTTTAAATGTAACTTAGATATTGGGTGTCACTATGTAAATCGCTTTGAGTCACTAGAGAAAAGCGCTATATAAATATAATTCACTTCACTTCATCTTTACCATGAATTGATTAACGTGGACAAGTTGAAAAACGTTTTCGGGTGTAACCATTTTGTGGTCAACTGTACAGAATATGTAATGTACTGTGCAATCTACTAATTACAAGTTTCAATCAATCAATTATTTTTTTGCCATTGCTCAAAACAAAAAATGACAAAAAAAATCCATGTTATAATGAACTATTTTCAAAGCTCCAATGAGTTCAAATATTTCACTTTAAAATGTTTTATGTGGTAAATATTGCATATATTGTGTAGTTGCCGTATAAAAACAAAGTTTTCTTTGACAAAAGAGCATAAAACAAACAAAATAATAGTTAAAACGTAAAATCGATAGATATATCTGAAGTTGATCTCGTAACTTAAGCGTTGAGTATAAAATAAAACCCTAATAAAAATGTATCACTTTCTGAGTGGGGCACCTTTTGGATCCCAAATATATTTAGTGGTATTTTATTTATCTTTTCACTGTGATTACTCAAAAATATTAAATCATTAAAATCAATGGTGTCCTGCATTATTGGTCTTTTAGGGCTCTAATTACTAAATACTGCATATTTCAGTTTTACTATTAAAAAAACAAAGAAGTTTTTGACAGAAATGCCATAAAACCTTTTTTTTTTTTTAAAGTTGATCCAGAGATTTACTGTAAGCGTTAAATAAAAGATAATAATAAACATTTTACTTATTTTTAACATTTTATTAACTGAGACCCTTTATGGTCCCTGGAACCCCTAAAGGTAAAATAATTTTTTTAAATCCATATATTTTGTTATGGTTTGAAAATGAAAAATATCAAAATGGCCCCCACATGCTTTAATTTTTCAGTGTGCGGCCCCCAGTGGAAAAAGTTTGGACACCCCTGACCTTACGGTAGCATGTTGTAATTTATGTGCATATGTGTATTCAGAGTGATGTCTGATACTAATTAAAGACAACTAAAGTGAATAAAAGGCTCCTTTTCCCACGGACTCTGTTGCTATGATACCTCAGCTACTTGTACTGTCGACAGCTGCAATGCAGAAACTGATGTTTTAGTGTTTTAATAACCTCAACTTCTGAATTTATTTATTATTTTCCACCACCCACGTCTACAAGCAAAATATCTCTGTGGATTCTGCAGTCTAGTTTAACCCGCCTTCATTTTTCTTACTTCTCCTTTGAGGAAAACGTTGTCGTTAGTCGAAAAAATGCACAGCTTTATGATTGATGTTCGCATTTCCGAAAGAGCGTGTCAGAGAAATTGGATTTCAGTAAAGTGTGAGGCATCAAAACTGTGCCAAAATCTGCACGCATAAAAACTCCACTGTGCAGACTAAGTCTATGTGTTTTTGTGTTTGTCTACGCAGTTAAGGATGGGCTTTAAATACACTGCCCCCCAACTTCCGCCCTTTTAGACAGCATAAATCAGTTATTCATCCTCTGCTCAAAAGACCTGACCTCGATCCTGACCTGATGGTAAACTACAAACCAGTGTCCCACCTTCCGTTTATTTTGAAAATCCTCGAAAAAATTGTTGAGTTTATACCAAAATGGATACATGGATGATACAGCAGAGGATTGGGAGAATATCATGTGGTCAGATGAAACCAAGATAGAACTTTTTGGTATAAACTCAACTCGTCGTGTTTGGATGAGGAAGAATACTGAGTTGCATGCCAAGAACACCATACCTACTGTGAAGCATGGGGGGGGAATCATCATGCTTTGGGGCTGTTTTTCTGCTAAGGGGACAGGACGATTGATCCGTGTTGAGAAAGAATGAATGGGGCCATGTATCGTGAGATTTTGAGCCAAAACCTACTTCCATCAGTGAGAGCTTTGAATAGATGACCAAATACTTGTTTTCCACCATAATTTACAAATAAATTCTTTAAAAAAAAACTAGTGAGCATCCTGCATGATGCCAGTCACCCTCTGCATAGTGTTATCAGTAGCCAGAGGAGCCTGTTCAGTGCTAGACTGCTTCATCACAAGTGCAGGACTAATAGACTCAAAAACTCCTTTGTCCCACACGCCATTAGACTGTACAACTCCTCTCTGAGGGCTAGGGGGGCAGGGGGTACTAGGATGACAGAGGATGCAAAACAATAACAGTGCAATACGTTTCCATAACATGGTCACTACTGCCTACTTTGTCTTGTTATATTCTTATTTTACTGTTATATTTTTATTCCCATTCTTGCTTTTTATTTTTCATTCTTATTGTAATATTCCTCTATTTTGTTTCCATTTAAACCCTCATTATTTCCTTTTTTTTTTTTTTTAATTGATCTCAACTCTGTACACTGCTGCTGGAATTTTAATTTTCCTGAAGGAACTCTCCTGAAGGAATCAATAAAGTACTATCTATCTATCTATCTATCTATTTATGCCTCATATAACGTACACTTATTCAGCCTGTTCACTATTCTTTAATTATTTTAAATTGCCTTTAAAATGTCTATTCTTGGTGTTGGGTTTTATCAAATAAATTTCCCCAAAAAATGCGACTTATACCCCAGTGCGACTTATATGTTTTTTTTCCTTCTTTATTATGCATTTTCGGCAGGTGCGACTTATACTCCGGAGCGATTTATACTCCGAAAAATACAGTAAGTGCCAATGCATTGTTAGTCTCACCGTAATCCTCTCCTCGCAGTATTTCGGGGGCGATGTAATTGGGGGTGCCACAGAAAGTGCTCGTTGTGTCGCCCGGTCTCAAGCCCTCCTGCACAGACAAAGAAATGAAATAGTTGATATGAGCTCACTTTAAACAAAACATTCACATGCATCACTAATACACACTTTGCACATGCCGTAGTCCGTAAGTTTGATATGTCCCTCGGAGTCCAGCAGCACGTTGTCCAGTTTCAGATCTCTGTAGATGATGCCCCGTTCGTGGAGGTAGTTGAGCGCTAGACTGATCTCTGCCGAATAGAATCTAAGAGACAAAAAAACATTCAATATTCATGAAGCTGCAAAATCAGTGAATGAAGGAAAGACGCCGAATGCCAGCGTGACCCGACCTGGCGTGTTCTTCTGGAAGTTTCCTTTGTCGCTGCATGTGGAACATGAGATCGCCGCCGTTCACATATTCAATAACGAAAAAGAGTCTGGGGAAAGAAATTGAAATGATTAAACCACACAATTCAATATTCTGTGAATGGTGACACAAAATAAAATAAGTACATCACATGAGATAGAAAACATAGCTCCCCAATTGGCAATAAGCAGTGTGGCCAATTGGGCTGTGGTGGGTAGAGCGGCCATGACAGGAATTTGAGGGTTGCAGGTTCGCTCTCCGCCTCTTGGCATCCAAATCACTGCTGTTGTGTCCTTGGGCAGGACACTTCACTCTTGCCCCCAGTGCCGCTCACACTGGTGAATGAATGATGGGTGGTGGTCGGAGGGGCCGTGGGCGCAAACTGGCAGCCACGTTTCCGTCAGTCTACCCCAGGGCAGCTGTGGCTACAAATGTAGCTTACCACACTGCAAAAACTGTAATCTAAGTAAGATGAAATATCTCAAATAAGGGTGATGTTTGCTTATTTTCTGTCTAAGATCATTCTTCTCACTAAGCAGATTTGGTTTTACTTGTTTTAAGTGTTTTGGTCCTAAATGATGTCAGTAAAATATTACAGCTTGTTGCTGAGATGTGATGACCTATATTGAGTAAAACATGCTTGAAACTAGAATATCAACTGTTGCAAAGCTGTGTCATCAACACTCACAAGTATAAAACTACTTTTTAAAGTAATAATTTATTATTTATGTGGGCACTGATCCGCCGATGTCGTTGTGGCTTGTGCAGCCCTTCGAGACACTAGTGATTTAGGGCTATATAAAAAAAACATTGATTAATTGATTATTTCGAGCATGAAAAAAAAAATCATGACTTTGACACAATTATGTCTCATAATTAAAACAGATGACAGCCAAATGGACTTTGCTGTTTTATTTTCAATGAAACTGTTATGATCCGCCGCCCGGATTATACATTATTTGTTTTTTTGATTGTTTTGGACTATTCCAGTGCTGATCATAACAGAACCTATAGAAAACACGTACTCATAGTACAGGAGTCGGCAACCCAAAATGTTGAAAGAGCCATACTGGACGAAAAATACAAAAATAAATCTGTTTGGAGCCGCAAAAAAATTTTAAAAGCCATATTACATATTGATAGTGTATCATGAGATATAAATTGAATTAAGAGGACTTAAAGGAAACCAAACGACGTCAAATATAGCTACAAACGAGGCATAATGATGCAATATGTACGTGTAGGTAGCCTAAATAGCATGTTAGCAACGATTAGCTTGCAGTCATGCAGGGACCAAATATGTCTGATTAGCACTCCACACAAGTCAATAACATCAACAAAACTCACCTTTGTGCATTCACGCACAACATTAAAAGTTTGGTTAACAAAATGAGACAGAAAAAGAAGTGGCATAAAACACGTCCTAGAAAGTCGAATAAAGTTGTACATGTAAACAAACTACGGTGAGTTCAAGGACCGCCAAAACTAGAAGGACAAAACGGCGCTCGCCAAATACTTGAATCAGTGAAGCATGTTTAATACAAACAGTGTGCTTTATAACAATTAGGGAGGTTTGTGTCATGTTTGTGCTCCGACAGAAACCATATTAAAACAAAAAATATATTTTTTCCCCTCATTTTTTTCCATTCGTCATACATTTTTGAAAAAGCTCCAAAGAGCAACTAGAGCGGCCGATCCCCGTCATAGTAGTACAGTTGGCACAGTACAGTAAAATGACAGTTCATATTTAAACATTTCACATTTCACATTTCAAACAATTTTGAACAGAAATAGTTCATGCAGATTCAGATACATTCTTCAAAATTACAATTAAAAATGTTTTTGGCCGGGGTGTATATATGCGCACTAATTGACTGACAGGGCACACACTTGGCGCGATGATGTCATGTTATCGATGGAAAAATGCATTTTTAGACAATATGATTTATCTGAGCAGCTAGGAGACCCCGAGAGTAACAAGCGGTTGCCTTGTTGCCTTTCCATTAAGAACAATAAATGAGTTTTTAGTTTGCTCAGTTTCAAGAAATGTAATGCCGAGCGCATATCATTACGTCAAGATAATGGCACTCGCATTTACTTCATTTAAAAATATTTTTCAATATATTGAGCAAAAAGGTCTTTTTTTCTACCGAGAAAAGTTAGTTACAAGTTTATTCACAATACCATATAACATTTACAAGTGCACTTGTTATTAGTGAGAATATACTTATTTTAAGCTATTTTTGGCTTCATTAAAGTTAGCTCATTTTACTTGTTTTGGAAAGTCTTGACAAGCCAAATTTGTTGTTCTATTGGCAGATAATTTTGCTTAGTTCAAATAAAATACCACTCATTTTTGTATTTTTTTTCTTCTTGTTTTTGAATACTGACATTTTGCAGTGCACCACCAGGTTTGAATGTGGAGTGAATGAATGATGACTTCTCGCTTCTCTGAAGCGCTTTGAGTGTCTAGAAAAGCACTATATAAATCTATTGCATTATCATTATTATTATTACATCATGACATCAAAGCATCTAACTCAGGGGTGTCCGACTCAAACACAGAGAGGGCCGAAATTTAAAACTGAACAAAGCCGCGGGCCAAAGTTGAACAAATTAACCTTTAATAGGGACGCAAATGAGTTTTCCATTGAATATTGAGCAAGCAAGGCTTAAATAACTTTATAGTGACATGCAAAATCCAGTTTCAAATAATAATAATGAAAAAATATCAGTGGCATATCAAATACAATTTTAATAAAAATGGAATGCCTCTTTTTTCTATTTGCAGCGTTCTGAGGTAAACATCAACATATTCTTTTTCCATAGGCTAATAATACATTTGAAAGTAAAATGATAATAATGAATGAATCAAACACTGAAGCCTTGAAGTAGCAAGAGAATGTGTATGGATAAAAAGTTCATTACTGCTCAGTTTGCTACACTAATTTGCTATAACACATAACTTAATAGTGCAAAATCAACTTTCAAAAAACAAAGAAAAAATCATCAATGGTATATTAAGTACAATTTGTTCTCCCGAAATGTGTTTGTCATTCTTGTTTGGTGTGGGTGCAGAGTGTGGCGCATATTTGTAACAGTGTTAAAGTTGTTTTTATACGGCCACCCTCAGTGTGACCTGTATGGCTGTTGACCAAGTATGCTTTGCATTCACTTGTGTGTGTGTAAAAGCTGCAAATATTAAGGTGACTGGGTTTGGCACGCTGTTAGTATGGAGGAAAAGCAAACGTGATGACAGGTTGTAGAAAACGCTAAAGGGAGTGCCTTAAAGGCACGCCCCCAATATTGTTGTCCGGGTGGAATTTGGTAGAAATTCGGGAGAATGGTTGATTTTCGGGAGGGGCACTGAACTTTGGGAGTCTCCCGGGAAAATTGGGAGGGTTAGCAAGTATGAGTATTAGCTGTGAATGCGGTGTTACAGCGGCACCGTCGCTGTATGATATCGGCGGGCCAGCTCTAATGTTAAATTGATATTGTCTCAAGGGCCAAATAAAATCACACAGCGGGCCAAATTTGGCCCGCGGGCCAGAGTTTGACACCAATGATCTAACTGGTCACTTGTAATTGTGATGATTATACGGACAATGCCGGGACATCACTGCTTTTCTGAGCATCATTTTCTATGATGATGAACGTTCTGAACAAATATGTTTTCTAAGGTTGCACTAGACACTGGAGTTCAAATCGCCTTCATGAGTGATGTGAAGCGAGACCTTACGAAGAAGATCAATTCAAATTAGAGAGATTATATGTCACCTGACTCAGCCTTTAATTACTTTTAGACTGATAAAGTGTATCGTCGTCTTTCATGGTTAAGTTCTTTTTACATTTGTGTGACGGTTAAGAATATTAAAATGTCACTAAATCGAACAATTACTGAAGGTTTCATGAGAGCAAAATTAGGGATTCTCTTCTTAGTTTTCCATACTTGAAAAATATACGGAAGAATCAAGATATGGTTTCGCTCTCACCCCACACTGCAAAAAGTCAGTGTTCAAAAACAAGAAGAAAAAAAAATACAAAATGAGAGGTATTTTATTTGAACTAAGCAAAATTATCTGCCAATACAACAAGAAAATGTAGTTGTTTTTTTCCAAAACAACTAAAATTAGCTAACCTTAATGAAGCCAACAATACCTTAAAATAAGTATATTCTCAATAACAAAAAGTGCACTTTTCTTGGTAGAAAAAAAAAGACCTTTTTGCTTAATGTGATTAAAAAATAATCTTAAATTAATTAAATGCTAGTGCCATTATCTTGACATAATGATATACATTTCTTGAAACTATTAAAAACGAATTTATTGTTCTTAATGGAAAGGTTACTCTCAGGGTCTCCTAGCCGCTCAGGCAAATTATATGTCTAAAAATGCATTTTTCCATCGGCAACATGACATCATCGCGCCAAGTGCGTGCTCTTTTTTTTTAAATACAGCCGGGCACCCGGCAAAAAAAATGTTTAATTGTAATTTTGAAGAAATCATCTGAATGTGCCTGAACTATTTCTGTTCAAAAAGTTTAAAATGTCACATATTAAATGTTTAAAAATGAACTGTCCGTTTACTGTACTACTATATGAGTACCTGTTTTCTATTGTTTCATTGAAAATAAAACAGCAAAGTCTATTTGGCGGTCTTCTGTTTTAATTATGAGACACAATTGTGTCAAAGTTATGATTTTTTTTCATGCTTGAAGTAAGAAATGATTACTTTAAAAAAGTAGTTTTATACTTTTGAGTGCTTTGCAATAGTTGATATTGTAGTTTCAAGCATGTTTTACCCAATATAGGTCATCACATCTCAGCAACAAGCTGTAATATCTTACTGACATCATTTAGGACCAAAACACTTAAAACAAGTAAAACACTAACGTAAAATCTGCTTAGTGAGAAGAATTATCGCATCAGACATAAAATAAGCAAATATCACCCTTATTTGAGATATTTAATCTTACATAGATTTCATTCAGTTTATGCAATGTATACGCTGCAAAGTCAGTGTTCAAAACAAGAAAAAAAATACAAAAATGAAGGGTATTTTATTTGAACTTAGCAAAATTATCTGCCAATAGAACAAGAAAATTTGGCTTGTCAAGACTTTCCAAAACAAGTAAAATTAGCTAACCTCGATATAAATAAAACAAGTATATTCTCACTAATAACAAGTGTACTTTTCTTGGTAGAAAAAAAGATACCTTTTTGCTCAATATGTTGAAAATTATTCTTAAATGAAGTAAATGCTAGTGCCATTATCTTGACATCATGATATGCGCTCGGCATCATTATTTTTTTGTTCACGCTTGAAGTAAGAAATGGTTACTTTAGTAGTTTTATACTTGTGAGTGTTGATGACACAGCTTTGCAACAGTTGATATTTAGTTTCAAGCATGTTTTACTCAATATAGGTCATCACATCTCAGCAACAAGCTGTAATATCTTACTGACATCATTTAGGAGCAAAACACTTAAAACAAGTAAAACACTCTAACGTAAAATCTGCTTAGTGAGAAGAATGATCTCATCAGAGAAAATAAGCAAATATCACCCTTATTTGAGATATTTTATCTTACTTAGATTCATTCAGTTTTTGCAGTGTATACGCTGCAAAAAGTCAGTGTTTAAAACAAGAAAAAAAATACAAAAATGAGGGGTATTTTATTTGAACTAAGCAAAATTATCCGCCAATAGAACAAGAAAATTTGGCTTGTCAAGACTTTCCAAAACAAGTAAAATTAGCTAACCTCAATATAAATAAAACAAGTATATTTTCACTAATAACAAGTGTACTTTTCTTGGTAGAAAAAAATGACACCTTTTTGCTCAATATGTTGAAAATTATTCTTAAATGAAGTAAATGCTAGTGCCCTTATCTTGACATCATGATATGCGCTCGGCATCATGATTTTTTTGTTCATGCTTGAAGTAAGAAATGATTACTTTAAAAAAGTAGTTTTATACTTGTGAGTGTTGATGACACAGCTTTGCAACAGTTGATATTCTAGTTTCAAGCATGTTTTACTCAATATAGGTCATCACATCTCAGCAACAAGCTGTAATATCTTACTGACATCATTTAGGACCAAAACACTTAAAACAAGTAAAACACTAACATAAAATCTGCTTAGTGAGAAGAATGATCTTATCAGAGAAAATAAGCAAATATTACCCTTATTTGAGATATTTTATCTTTCTTAGATTTCATTCAGTTTTTGCAGTGTATACACTGCAAAAAGTCAGTGTTCAAAACAAGAAAAAAAAATACAAAAAGGAGGGGTATTTTATTTGATCTGCCAATAGAACAAGAAAATTTGGCTTGTCAAGACTTTCCAAAATAAGTAAAATTAGTTAACCTAAATATAAATAAAATAAGTATATTGTCACTAATAACAAGTGTACTTTTCTTGGTAGAAAAAAAGATACCTTTTTGCTCAATATGTTGAAAAATATTCTTAAATGAAGTAAATGCTAGTGCCATTATCTTGACATCATGAAATGCACTCGGCATCATGATATTTTTTCATGCTTGAAGTAAGAAATGATTACTTTAAAAAAGTAGTTTTATACTTCTGAATGTTGATGACACAGCTTTGCAACAGTTGATATTCTAGTTTCAAGCATGTTTTACTCAATATAGGTCATCACATCTCAGCAACAAGCTGTAATATCTTACTGAGATCATTTAGGACCAAAACACTTAAAACAAGTAAAACACTCTAACGTAAAATCTGCTTAGTGAGAAGAATTATCGCATCAGACATAAAATAAGCAAATATCACCCTCATTTGTGATATTTCATCTTACTTAGATTTCACTTTTTGCATACATATTTTTTAAATCTCATCTTTACAAAGAGCCTTATTGTTGTTAGGTTTATGTTTAACTTATATTTACAGATGAATGACATTTTACAAGGTTAAATTCCCACAAAACTGAACAAATTCTTAAGGACTCATTAGGGCAACATTTAAATTAACCTCTTAAAATGTCATCTTCAGAAACAGTGCTCACCTGCTTTCTGTCTGGAAGCAGGAATGCAGGCCCACAAGGAAGGGGTGATTAGAAGCCTGCTCAAAAACGTGTTTTTCTGTCTGAACCCAGTCGATGTCCTGTAAGAAGAAGATTCCGATTCATTGACAGCGATTCCTTCAACAACCTAAGTAGGCGCCTTCAAAAAGGGCTCGACCGTGCGACACTCGGGAAGCGGACAAAGCTCAGGGACAACAAAACACTTCTGCCACTGATCAGCCGCCGCTTGTCAATTTGTCCATCACATAAAGTACCGTATTTTTCGGAGTATAAAGTAGCTCCGGAGTAGAAGTCGCACCTGCCGAAAATGCATAAAAAAGAAGGAAACAACCATATATAAGTCGCACTTTTTGGGGAAATTTATTTGATAAAACCCAACACCAAGAATAGACATTTGAAAGGCAATTTAAAGGCCTACAGAAAGCCACTACTAGCGACCACGCAGTCTGATAGTTTATATATCAATGATGAAATATTAACATTGCAACACATGCCGATACGGCCTTTTTAGTTTACTAAATTGCAATTTTAAATTTCCCGCGAGGTATCCTGTTGAAAACGTCGCGGAATGATGACGCGTGCTTGTGACGTTACTGGTTGGAGCGGGCGTTTCAGCCCAGCACCACTTACGGCTAAAAGTAGTCTCTTTTCATCGCATAATTACACAGTATTTTGGACATCTGTGTTGCTGAATCTTTTGCAATTTGTTCATTTAATAATGGAGACGTCAAAGAAGAATGCTGTTGGTGGAAAGCGGTGGATTGCAGCTGCCTTTAGCAACCGAAACACAGCCGGTGTTTCTTTGTTTGTTGTGAAGCTTTAACACAGAGCGGTCAAGCGAACATGTTTCTCTACGTCAACAAAGCAAGTTTTTGGATGGGAAAATTGTGATATTAAGTCGGCTCTTACCGGAGACTTGAGTGGAATATGCAACATCCTCCTGCAGATCAAAAAGGCAACTGTGATCTTGGCTCCTCGGCTTCTCTCAGATACACTGGCGTTCACCGCAGCCATCCGACTTTCAGGTATGACTTTATAATCTCACTAAAACACTATTAACACCATAAGCAGATAAGGGATTTTCCATAATTATCCTAGTAAATGTGTCTAATAACATCTGAATCACTTCCACTGCCGTCGCTTTTTTTTCCCTTTCTAGTGCTTCACTCTAACTTTCCTCATCCACGAATCTTTCATCCTCACTCAAATTAATGGGGAAATTGTCGCTTTCTCGGTCCGAATAGCTCTAGCTGCTGGAGGCTATGATTATAAACAATATGAAGATATGAGGAACCCTACAACCCGTGACGTCACGCGCACATCGTCTGCGACTTCCGGTACAGGCAAGGCTTTTTTATTAGCGACCAAAAGTTGCGAACTTTATCGTGGATGTTCTCTACTAAATCCTTTCAGCAAAAATATGGCAATATGGTGAAATGATCAAGTATGACACATAGAATGGACCTGCTATCCCCGTTTGAATAAAATCTCATTTCAGTAGGCCTTTAAAATAAATAAAGAATAGTGAACAACAAGCTGAATAAGTGTACGTTATATGAGGCATTAATAACCAACTGAGAAGGTGCCTGCTATGTTAACCTAACATATTATGGTAAGTTAAAGTACCAATGATTGTCACACACACACACACACACTAGGTGTGGTGAAATTTGTCTTCTGCATTTGACCCATTACCCTTGTTCCCCCCTTGGGAAGTGAGGGGAGCAGTGGGCAGCAGCGGTGCCGCGCCCGGTAATCATTTATGGTGATTTAACCCCCAATTCCAACCCTTGATGCTGAGTGCCAAACATGGAGGTAAACGCTCCTATTTTTATAGTCCTCGGTATGACTCGGCCGGGGTTTGAACTCACAACCTACCCATCTCAGGGCGGACACTCTAACCTCTAGGCCACTGAGTAGGTGGTAAGAGTCATTCAAATAACTATAACATATAGAACATGCTATACCTTTACCAAACAATCTGTCACTCCTAATCCATAAATCCCATGAAATCTTATACGTCCACTCTCTTACGTGAATGAGATAAATAATATTATTGTATACTTTACGGTAATGTGTTAATAATTTCACACATAAGTCGCTCCCGAGTATAAGTCGCACCCCCGGCCAAACTATGAAAAAAACTGCGACTTATAGTCCGAAAAATACGGTATGTATATATAACACATTAAAAGCGTTACTAAAACTGCCTTCTTTCATCTCCGTAATATCGCTAAAATTCGCTCCATTTTGTCCACTAAAGACGCTGAGATCATTATCCATGCGTTTGTTACGTCTCTCCTCGACTACTGTAACGTATTATTTTCGGGTCTCCCCATGTCTAGCATTAAAAGATTACAGTTGGTACAAAATGCGGCTGCTAGACTTTTGACAAGAACAAGAAAGTTTGATCACATTACGCCTGTACTGGCTCACCTGCACTGGCTTCCTGTGCACTTAAGATGTGACTTTAAGGTTTTACTACTTACGTATAAAATACTACACGGTCTAGCTCCATCCTATCTTGCCGATTGTATTGTACCATTTGTCCCGGCAAGAAGTCTGCCTTCAAAAGACTCCGGCTTATTAGTGATTCCTAGAGCCCAAAAAAAGTCTGCGGGCTATAGAGCGTTTTCCGTTCGGGCTCCAGTACTCTGGAATGCCCTCCCGGTAACAGTTGGAGATGCTACCTCAGTAGAAGCATTTAAGTCTCACCTTAAAACTCATCTGTATACTCTAGCCTTTAAATAGACCTCCTTTTTAGACCAGTTGATCTGCCGCTTCTTTTCTTTTTTCTCCTATGTCCCCCCCCTCCACCGGTCCGATGACCATGGATGAAGTACTGGCTGTCCAGAGTCGAGACCCAGGATGGACCGCTCGTCGGGACCCAGGATGGACCGCTCGCCTGTGTATCGGTTGGGGACATCTCTACGCTGCTGATTCGCCTCCGCTTGGGATGGTTTCCTGTGGACGGGACTCTCGCTGCTGTCTTGGATCCGCTTTGAACTGAACTCTCGCTGCTGTGTTGGAGCCACTATGGATTGAACTTTCACAGTATCATGATAGACCCGCTCGACATCCATTGCTTTCGGTGCCCTAGAGGGGGGGGTTGCCCACATCTGAGGTCCTCTCCAAGGTTTCTCATAGTCAGCATTGTCACTGGCGTCTCACTGGATGTGAATTCTCCCTGCCCACTGGGTGTGAGTTTTCCTTGCCCTTATGTGGGTTCTTCCGAGGATGTCGTAGTCGTAATGATTTGTGCAGTCCTTTGAGACATTTGTGATTTGGGGCTATATAAATAAACATTGATTGATTGATTGATTGATTGATTGTTATATTTGTGTCTTAATGTTGAGGTGGCAAAGGCAGATTTTGAAGACAGAAAAATATGTTTTACAAGCAGACATTATATTTTGAAAATAAATGAAACTCAAGCGGACATTTTTTTTTTTCTGAGCAACTCCAAATGTATTTTACGCACAATAAAATTGTTTGCTATTATCCATATTATTACTCAATTATTGCCGTCTGCAGCCAGACGGATGTGCTCCCTCATGCCTCCTCTCTACCACCCTCTCAACCTCATCCTTCTGGGCCTTCAACTTTTTTTCCACACTTGCTCAGATTTCTGCTCTTCAGAAATAATTATATTTTTTGCGGTCCTCAATATTTTGAAAAATCACAATACTTGGGACTGGTTTGGGATCGAGGTTCGGGAAAACCCCGATATGAAGAGAAAAGGATATTTCCTACATCCAGTGGCTCACCTCGTCGTCATTGACAAGCTCCTTTTTGACAACCTTCATGGCGTAGATGCGTTCCGTCTTTTTCAGCTGCACCAGCAGCACTTTGGCGTAGCTGCCGCGCCCGATCACCCGCAGCAGGTCGAAGTCTGCCAAGCCAGGCTCGATGGCGACTTGCCCGTGTCTCGGCTGTTCCGCGCCTGAGGGACAGAAAGATGGTTGGTGATGTCCATCGCCCCTTTCTGAGTCATTACTGTCAATAGATAGAATCATTTAACCCTTGTGTAATGTTCATATTGTTGTTACTCAGCCAGCGTTTGTGGGTCTAATGGACCCCTTGCATTTTGTGGCTTTTGATGCCTCACAATCAAACACTTTTATGTTAAAATACTGAACAGATGTTTACCTTATCCCAATAAACATCTGTTCAGTTTTAACATAAAAGTGTTTGATTGTTTGTCAACACTGTCTGCTCTCATTTTATCGCACATTTGACCCTCTGATGTTCTGTGTACCTACAATGTGTCTTCCTCCTGTCTAGGCCTGCTGTGTGTGTGTGTGTGTGTGTGTGTGTGCGTGGTACAAACCCCGTTTCCATATGAGTTGGGAAATTGTGTTAGATATAAATATAAACAGAATACAATGATTTGCAAATCATTTTCCACCCATATTCAGTTGAATATGCTACAAAGACAACATATTTGATGTTCAAAGAATTTGATGCCAGCAACACGTGACAAAGAAGTTGGGAAAAGTGGCATTAAATACTGATAAAGTTGAGGAATGCTCATCAAACACTTATTTGGAACATCCCACAGGTGTGCAGGCTAATTGGGAACAGGTGGGTGCCATGATTGGGTATAAAAGCAGCTTCCAAAAAATGCTTAGTCTTTCACAAGAAAGGATGGGGCGAGGTACACCCCTTTGTCCACAACTGCGTGAGAAAATAGTCAAACAGTTTAAGAACAACGTTTCTCAAAGTGCAATTGCAAGTAATTTAGGGATTTCAACATCTACGCTCCATAATATCATCAAAAGGTTCAGAGAATCTGGAGAAATCACTCCACGTAAGCGGCATGGCCGGAAAACAACATTGAATGACTGTGACCTTCGATTACTCAGACGGCACTGTATCAAAAACTGACATCAATCTCTAAAGGATATCACCACATGGGCTCAGGAGCACTTCAGAAAACCTCTGTCACTAAATACAGTTTGTCACCACATCTGTAAGTGTAAGTTAAAGCTCTACTATGCAAAGCAAAAGCCATTTATCAACAACATCTAGAAACGCCGCCGGCTTCTCTGGGCCCGAGATCATCTAAGATGGACTGATGCAAAGTGGAAAAGTGTTCTATGGTCTGACGGGTCCACATTTCAAATTGTTTTTGGAAATATTCGACATTGTGTCATCCGGACCAAAGGGGAAGCGAACCATCCAGACGCAAAGTTCAAAAGCCAGCATCTGTGATGGTATGGGGGTGTATTAGTGCCCAAGGCATGCGTAACTTACACATCTGTGAAGGCACCATTAATGCTGAAAGGTACATACAGGTTTTGGAACAACATATGCTGCCATCTAAGCGCCGTCTTTTTCATGGACGCTCCTGCTTATTTCAGCAAGACAATGCCAAGCCACATTCAGCACGTGTTACAACAGCGTGGCTTTGTAAAAAATAGTGCGGGTACTTTCCTGACCCGCCTGCAGTCCAGACCTGTCTCCCATGGAAAATGTGTGGCGCATTATGAAGCGTAAAATACGACAGCGGAGACCCCGGACTGTTGAATGACTGAAGCTCTACATAAAACAAGAATGGGAAATAATTCCACTTTCAAAGCTTCAACAATTAGTTTTCTCAGTTCCCAAAAGTTTATTGAGTGTTGTCAAAAGAAAAGGTGATATAACACAGTGGTGAACATGCCCTTTCCCAACTACGTTGGCACATGTTGGAGCCATGAAATTCTAAGTTAATTATTATTTGCAAAAAAAAATTAAGTTTATGAGTTACAACATCAAATATGTTGTCTTTGTAGCATATTCAACTGAATATGGGTTGAAAATGATTTGCAAATCATTGTATTCCGTTTATATTTACATCTAACACAATTTCCCAACTTATATGGAAACGGTGTTTGTACATTCACATTGTCCTAATGTAGCGAAAGAAACAGCGGGGTAAAAAAATTAACAAGGTCCTAAAACTATATATTAAAAAAAAACACTGAACAGTGGTTGGAATAACATGTCACTACGACTGGAAATAATTATTATTATTGTTCTCTGTCATACACGCTTTAAAAAGAAACAAGTATTGTTAGAAAATTAAAAACACCACCTTGCAACAAGACACCAACATTTTGGATATCAGGCGCATAAAAAGGTAAAAGGGTGTCTAATGCTGAAACCAAAAATAAACAAAAGGTGAGTGCCGATAAGATAAGGCATTGACGCTTACGGAAGGCAATACAAAACTAAAACTGACCATAAGCGGTACAAAATGGATGGATGGATGGCAGCAAAGTGAACAAAAATAGAATGCTGGACGACAGCAAAAACTTACAGCGTTTGGAGCAGACGGCGTCCACAAAGTACATCCGTACATGCCATGACAATCAACAACAAAATAGGAGTGCAGAACAAGAAGCAAAACACTACACACAGGAAAACAGCAAAAAAGTCCAAATAAGTTAGGGTGTGATGTGACAGGTGGTGACAGTACATCTACTTTGAGACAAGAGCTATAGTCATGCATTCTTGGTTATGGTGGAAATTCATATCAAACAATTGCGAGAATTACTTTTAATTGTCAATATCAGCTGCTGGGTTTTAATGTTTTCAGTACAAAAATGTGCCTCGGCTCAGAAAAAGGTTGACAAACAATGATGGAGAGCAGAGGTAGGGGACCTATGGCTCTTTTGATGACTGCATCTGGTTCTCAGATAAATATTAGCTGACATTGCTTAACACGGTAAGTCATGACTAATTCCGCATGTAGTTGTATTCAGTGTTAAAAAATATTATATGGCTCTCACGGAAATAAGTTTTGAAAAATCTGGCTTTCATTGCTCTCTTAGCCAAAAAGGTTCCCGACCCCTGAGGTAGAGGATGGTATCTGTATGACTGCTTTACTGAAACACAAAACTCTCATACCGTATTTCCTTGAATTGCCTAGAATTACTGCCGGGTCAAACTCGTTTCGCAAAATAATTAGCGCATGCTTAGCATTACGGCCGGCTCAGGATTAACGCCGGGTCAAACTCGTTTCGCAAATATTATTATTATTAGCGCATGGCTAGAATTTCCGCAGGGTCAAACTCGTCACGTCACGAGTGACACTTCACCTGTCATCATTTTCAAAATGGAGTAGGCTGATTTCAATAATGTGAAATCGCATAAAGGGAAAAAGATTAAGAGCTATTCAGTAGGATTTAAGGTCCAAGCTATTGAATATGCTAAAAAGAACAGTAAGCAGCTATGTTTTATTAATATACCGTAGCTACGTGTGTCAAATATGAGTCATTAAATGACTCCCGCCTCCTGGTGGTAGAGGGCGCTAGTGATCCTTCTTGCGACTACTCGGCTGCAGTAGAAGTGACAACGAGCAGCAAAAGTGAGCAGCGATCGTTTATTTTTTCCTCACGCTTGCACTTTTAACATGGAGGATTACATATCCAAACTAAAACAGTTTTCTAAACTGGACTTTCAATCGAAGCAGGAGGTAATAAAGGAAGATCTCCATCGAGACAGAGACTTTTAAAACTGAAGAAAGATAAGGAAGACTTCTATAAACAAGTTATCCATGCTTTTGATCAGAAGAAGCTGCGCATGGACTTCATTTATAAGTAAAGGTAAGACCATTATAAAGTTTTTTTTATTAAATGTGCTTTTCATGATGGTATCCTTACATCACACTCAAATTTATAAGCACAGGCCTGAATTTACTGCATGCCTTTGGTAAGCGCCGGAGTGAGGAGAGGTTTTAAATTAATTAGCGCCCCTGCGGCTATTCAAGGAAATACGGTAATTACAATGGAAAAGTAATTTTTGGCTTGATGTGGCGCTTTCTGTTTTACTACAGGCAACACTCTCCCATCTTTCTCCCTTGTCTGCCTCTGCAGAAAACCAGCAAATTGTTTCCACCGCCTATCCGTCTAACGCCTGTCCCAGTACGCAGATATCATCATTGAAGGCTCGGGCTCTTTTATCTAGGTCCATCCGCGTGTGTACGCCTTCTCTATGCGTCTTCCAAGTGGAACAACTGGCCCCCACCTCAACACTCGGCCCAAACAATCGCTTTTAATCAGACTTCTGCTGTTGAGAGCTGTGATAAAAGGTTACTTCATTAGCTCCAACATAGGAAATCAATATGCGCTGCACTGCAAAGGTGCCTGCGTCTGAACACTCTCACTATATCAAACAACAGTTTTGATCGTCATTGTTTGTGTCGGTATCTCATCTCATGACTGTTTGACATTTCTGGCGCCCCCTACGGGACACGGTCAAACTACTTTGGAGGACAGGCTAGCATAAATGTTAGAGCAGACATTTTTAAATGTTTGTAATAATTACTAGAGATGTCTGATAATATCGGACTGCCGATATTATCGGCCGATAAATGATTTAAAATTAAATATGGGAAATGATTGGTATTGGTTTCAAACTTATCGGTATCGGCTTCGAAAAGTAAAATGCATGACTTTTTAAAACGCCGCTGTGTACACGGGAATAATAATAAACTTTAAAGGCACTGCCTTCGTGTGCCGGCCCAATCATATAATATCTACGGCCTTTCACACACACAAGTGAATGCAAGGCATACTTGGTCAACAGCCATACAGGTCACACTGAGGGTGGCCTTATAAACAACTTTAACACTGTTACAAATACGCACCACACTGTGAACCCACACCAAACAGGAATGACAAACACATTTCGGGAGAACATCCGCACCGTGACACAACATAAACACAACAGAATAAATACTCAGTTTCCCTTGCAGCACTAACTCTTCCGTGACGCTACAATATACACCCTCCGCTCCCCGTTCAACTCAACCCCACCCACCTCAACCTCCTCATGCTATCCCAGGGAGAGAATGTCCCAAATTCCAAGCTGCTGTTTTGAGGCATGTTTAAAAAAAATAATGCACTTTGTGAATTCAATAGTAAATATGGCAGTACCATGTTGGCATTTTTTTCCATAACTTGAGCTGATTTATTTTGGAAAACCTTGTTACATTGTTTAATGCAAGGGTCGGGAACCTTTTTGGCTGAGAGAGCCAAGAAGCCAAATATTTTTAAATGTATTTCCCTAAGAGCCATATAATATATATTTTTACACTGAACACAACTAAACGCGTGCATTTTTAAGTAAGACCAACATTTCCAGAGAATAATTGGTCTCTTATTCTTTGTAATAACATTGTTATTCTGAAGCTAACTGCGGAGGGGGCGTGGCCTGCGGGCCTGCAGCAAAGCAGGATGTTGCCACGACCGGCCTCGAAATCAGCGACAGGTGCGTAGATGGCCCACCTGGGCCTTGTTATCTAATCACCTGTCGCTCTGTTATAAGCAGCAGCCAGGGGGAGAGACGGGGTCGGGGCTGGAGCCAGAGCACGAGTGAGGACGAAAGAGAAAAAGACAATTGCTGGAAAGCAACTGAGAGAAAAATAAAATAAAACATTAGTGTAACCCTAAAACAGGTTCTTGGTGGTCTGAAGAACCCCCAGGAGGGCAAGCCCCACACTAACCAATAATAAATAAATGACTTCTTACCATTAATGCAACTTCTTAAACATAAAAAAGCATGAGAGTGTTTTATATTTTGAACGTTATTTTTAACACTGTGATTACCAGCGGAATTATTCATTACGTATCGTGTTAAGCAATGTCAGCTCCGATTTATCTGAGAGCCAGATGCAGTCATCAAAAGAGCCACATCTGGCTCTAGAGCCATAGGTTCCCTACCCCTAGTTTAGTGCATCCGTCGGGGCATCACAACAAAATAAGGCATAATAATGTGTTCAATCAACGACTGAATCAGTTGATATAGGAAACGGTAATTAGGAGTTGGACAACATCGGAATATCAGATATCGGCAAAAAAGCCATTATTATCATTACCCAAATAACTTGTGGACTTTTATGTGGCAAGTTCTGTGCGTGTTACTGGACAGACGCTTTCGGCCATGTCCACATGAACACAGACACTATAGAAACATATACTTTCCTCTGCGTTTAAGCCTCTTGTCTACGAGCAATCACACATTTTCGTCCTTAAAAACACAAATTTGTTAAACGCTGGCCAAGGCGAAAAGTTTCAAAACTCTCCTCAGCGTAAGCGGGTACACGGCTCAAACAGAGACTAGTACTCATCTGATGTTATTTCTAAAGCTCAATATATAAAAAAAATAGCACTGCCTTGCTGGCTTTCTAGTGGTTAGAGTGTCCGCCCTGAGATGGGTAGGTTGTGAGTTCAAGCCCTGGCCGAGTCAGACCAAAGACTATAAAAATGGGAGCCATTACCTCCCTGCTTGGCACTCAGCATAATAGCTTGGAATTGGGGGTTAAATCACCCAATATGATTGCCGGGCGTGGCCACCGCTGCTGCTGCCCACTGCTCCCCTCACCTCCCAGGGGGTGATCAAGGGTAATGGGTCAAATGCAGAGAATAATTTCGCCAAACCTAGTGTGTGTAAGACATGGGTGTCAAACTCTGGCCCGCGGGCCAAATTTGGCCCGCCATGTTATTTATTTTGGCACTTGAGACAATATTAAATTAACATTAGAGCTGGCCCGCCGGTATTATACAGCGGCGGTGCATTCACCGTTAATTCTAATACTTGGCAACAGGAGACTCCCGAATTTCAGTGCCCCCCCCCCCAAAAAATCTACCAGGACAACCATTCTGCTGAATTTCTCCCCATTTCCACTGGGACAACAATATGGCCGGCGTGCCTTAAAGGTACTGCTTTTAGCGTCCTCTACAACCTGTTCTCATGTCCGCTTTTCCGCCATACAATCAGCGTGCCGGCCCAGTCACGTAATATATGCGGATTCTACACACACACACAAGTGAATGCAAGGCATACTTGGTTAACAGTCATACAGGTCACACTGAGGGTGGCCTTATAAACAACTTTAACACTGTTACAAATATGCACCACACTGTGAACCCACACCAAACAAGAATGACAAACACATTTCGGGAGAACATCCGCACTGTAACACAACATCAACACAACAGAACAAATACCCAGAACCCTTTGCAGCACTAACTCTTCCGGGACACAACAATATACACCCCCGCTACCAACAAACCTCGATTTTGCATGTCACTATAAAGTTATATAAGCCTTGCTTGTTCAATATTCAATGCAAAACTTGTTTGGGTCCCTACTAAAGGTTAAGTTGTTCAACCATGTTGTTTACCATGAATTGATTAACGTGGACCTCGACTTAAACAAGTTGAACAACTTATTGGGGTGTTACCATTTAGTGGTCAATTGTATGGAATATGTACTGGACCGTGCAATCTACTAATAAAAGTATCAATCAAAATCAATCAATCAACTTTGGCCCGCGGCTTTGTTCAGTTCAGAATTTTGGCCCACTCTGTATTTGAGTTTGACACCCCTGGTGTAAGACAATCATTAGTACTTTAACTTTAAAAACACTGAGAGGGCATATTGGATGTTTAAACGTTAAAATACTGCTACTTTTACTGTGGATTGATGAAAAGACGCCCTGCGATGAGGTGGCGACTTGTCCAGGGTGTACCCCGCCTTCCGCCTGATTGTAGCTGAGATAGGCGCCAGCGCCCCCCGCGATCCCGAAAGGGAAAAAGCGGTAAAAAATGGATGGATGGATGATGAAATAACTAATCAAAATAGGCTTTGAAAGACGCTGTGACAGTCCTGCCAGCGCCAATGACTTAACTGTTTTGAATAAGATCCCGGTTGGATCTCTAGTAGGGCTGGCCGATATATAGAATATACTCAATGCATTGCGGGGTTGTCTCTGTGCGATGTAGAAAATGACTATAATGTGATATTGGAGTATACGTTCTCACGCAGTTGCTTTTAGCTGCAAACATTGCACTACACTAGAAAGAAGGTGCGAATCTGGTAACAAATGAAGGAAGAATTAATTCCCAAGAAAAACAGCAGGGGGTCCATCGTCTGGCGGTGGTTTGGCTTCAAGCGCGAAGATGTTGAACAGACAACCGTGATATGTCAGGTATGCGGCAGAAGCGTTGCTACAAAAAGTAGCATTACTGCTAATTTGTAGCATCATTTGAAAATTCACCCGCTAGAGAGTGAAGAGTGCTTGAAACTCCGCATGTCAACATCTCTGGCCGGCGCCACACCAACAAAATGCCAAAGCAACCAGCACTGACCCAATTGAGCCTGGCATCTTCCATTTCCGCATCAACACCGTATGAAAAAAATAGTCAATAACAGAAGAAGATAACCACATAGCGAAGGACATACACCAGGGGCGCTCACACTTTTTCTGCAGGCGAGCTACTTTTCAATTGACCAAGTCGAGGAGATCTACCTCATTCCTATTTATAATTTATATTTATTTATTTATGAAAGAGACATTTTTGTTAACAAGTTAATGGTGTTTAATGATAATACAAGCATGTTTAACACACATAGATTCCTTTCTTTCATGAAGACAAGAATATAAGTTGGTGTATTTGATTCTGATGACTTGCATTGATTGGAATTAGACAGTGGTGCTGATAACGTCCGCATTTTCAAATGGAGGGGAAAAAAAGTCCTCCTTTCTGTCCAATACCACATGAAAGTGGTTGGATTTGGCATCTCATTTGTCCAACTTGCATACTCCTTTTCAAACACTTTGTTATGAGAGTAGCATATGTGTGTGGCCCTTTAATGTCTGGCAGAAGGTGAGTGACGTCAGTGAGTGTGCGGGTGGGCAAGCAAGTGAGAAAGCGGTCGCTGAGGGCGGGGGAGAAATACATTGGCATCAAACTCCGTAGCTTGCTAGCTTGTGCACGCTAGCTTTCTGAGACTCTTATTTTGTTAGCACAGGCAGGATGGAACAGGTTTTTTATGGTGAAGACAGGAACTGTGCAGTCGGTCTTTAGAGTTTTGACAGTAGGTACGGAGTCTCTAGAAATAAAATGTGTTTCTCTGCGTCCGCCCTGTTAGTGATTTTTTTCTTAAATATGAGCTCGCAGCAGCCAGCGTCATCTCACAAGATCCTCGGGTGCCGAGAATGTCAAACAACTGACGAAAGTGAAGTCTTGGTATGATTGATGATTGCTCATTTTTATGTATATTTGTAATGCCTGGCTTGAGATCGACTGACACACCCTCCGAGATCGACGTAATGCCCACCCCTGACATACACTATTTGATTTCCTATTATGCAGCTCATTTTTATTTGACACTTATTGAAATATCTTGTGTGACATCATGCACAAAAGTGCACTTTATTTGTTTTAAACTATTGTAGTGGCGTTCTGTAGAAAAAGTGCACTTTAATTTAGTGTTGTTTTGATATGTCATCTTAGTGACATCATGCACAAAAGTGCACTAATAGCTTCAAATCAAATCAACTTTATTTATAAAGCCGTTTAAAATTTACCACAGGGGTAGCCAAAGTGCTGTACAATGGACAGGTTAAAAGATAATACGAGGACCGAGCAAACAACACAACACAAACAGAACATGATAAAAAAATAAATCATAAAAACAGGTTCACAGCAGGTGTATAATGGGGCGCCTTTGCAGGATGGATATCACTTAGTGTTAAAAGCCAAGGAATAAAAGTATGTTTTTTAAGAGAGATTTAAAAACAGGAAGAGAGGAGGCTTGTCTAATACTCAGAGGTAGGTCGTTCCAGAGCTTGGGAGCAGCAGCACCTCTAAGCTTCAGCCTTGAGTTGAGTTTATTTCGAACATGCAAGCATACAACAAGATACGTCACAATTTCCAGTTTCTCTTTTCAACATGTTCGAAAAGGAGTAGGAAGAAGCAGAGCTTATTTAATCCTACTCCTTTTCTTTACATAACACTTGCTAAAACTTTTGTTCACTTCCTGTTCTCAATGTATTCACAATGTATACTCCTTAAGTAATAAGTAATCACGATAAAAATAAATAAACAAATAAATAATTGGTGAAGCAAGTTTTATTCCATACGATGAGATAAGTCAGATTATTTTGAGAATGAATGGGTGAGTAAAATCAGAATGTTTATCATAGTTCTTCTTTTTTGTATTTTGTAAACACTTCCAGTTTGAAGAGTTTCTTGAAGTGGATCATATTAGTACATTGTTTGATTGCTTTGCTTAATCCATTCCATAATTTAATTCCACATACTGATATACTGAAGGTCTTAAGTGTTGTACGTGCATACAAATGTTATAAATGACATTTTTCTCTAAGATTATATTTCTCTTCTTTTGTTGAGAAGAATTGTTGTATATTCTTGGGAAGCAGGTTATAGTTTGCTTTGTGTATAATCTTAGCTGTTTGCAATTCCACTATGTCGTGGAATTTCAGTATCTTTGATTCAATAAATAAAGGGTTTGTATGTTCTCTATATCCAACATTATGTATTATTCTAACTGATCTTTTTTGTAACACTGTTAGTGAATGAAGTGTAGTTTTGTAATTATTTCCCCATATTTCTACACAGTAACTCAGATATGTAACACTAGTGAGCAGTAGAGAATATGAAGTGATTTTTGGTCTAGAACATACTTGGCTTTAATCATTATTGACGTATTTCTTGCTACTTTATGTTGTATATTTTTTACACTTGGGTCAAGGACCGTCAGTAGCAGCTGATCGGCTGATCTTAGGGATCGGGTGGGGCAGTAAGGCTGAAGGAGGTCGGAGAGATATGTTGGCGTGAGGTTGTTTCGACATTTAAAAACAAATAAAAAGAGTTTAAAATTGATTGTGTTAGCAGACGAGCAGCAGAGTTCTGCACGAGCTGCAGGTCAGCTTGTTTTAAAATGTCTCTGACAATCTTGCACTTTCTGTTTTGGAAATGGCATGAATGTTTGTGCCACCGCTTTAATAACTGTTTAATAAATACACTTTTGGTCAATTGAATTAGTTGTGATTCCCTCTCTGCATGAAAGTTTAAAAGTAGCATATATTAATGCAGTATGAAGAAGAATGTTTTAATGTAGACACATAGAATCATCATACTGCTGTCATTATATGCATCAATTATTCATTCAAGGCCAAGGCAAGATATGGAGATATATATGGTGTATCGTGACATGGCTTAAAAATATCGAGATATTAATAAAAGGCCATATCCTAATCTCTAGGTGAAGAAACAACTTAGAGAAGTAAGACTTTTTGCTTTGTTTAATAAGAAAGGTGTGACATTATCTAATGTTTTTAACCCTTACTTAAAGGGGAACATTATCACCAGACCTATGTAAGCGTCAATATATACTTTGATGGTGCAGAAAAAAAAACCATGTATTTTTTTAACCGATTTCCGAACCCTAAATGGGTGAATTTTGGCGAATTAAACGCCTTTCTGTTAATCGCGCTGGAGGCGATGACGTCAGAACGTGACGTCGCCGAGGTAACACACCCGCCATTTTCATTTTCAACACATTACAAACACCGGGTCTCAGCTCTGTAATTTTCCGTTTTTTTGATTATTTTTTGGAACCTTGGAGACATCATGCCTCGTCGGTGTGTTGTCGGAGGGTGTAACAACACTAACAGGGAGGGATTCAAGTTGCACCACTGGCCCGAAGATGCCAAAGTGTCTGCCGCCAGACCCCCGTTGAATGTGCCAGAGTGTCTCCACATTTGACCGGCGATGCTAAGTCAGACTTGGCACAGAGATGTATGGATAACCTGCAGATGTATTTGCAACTATAAAGTCAACAAATTCACAAAGGTGAGTTTTGTTGATAATGACTGCCAGCTAATCGATGCTAACATGCTATGCTAATCGATGCTAACATGCTATTTACCGGCGGTGCTAAAGCAGACATGGAACAGAGATGTATGGATAACCTGCAGATGCATTTGCAACTATAAAGTCAACAAATTCACAAAGGTGAGTTTTGTTGATAATGACTGCCAGCTAATCGATGCTAACATGCTATGCTAATCGATGCTAACATGCTATTTACCGGCGGTGCTAAAGCAGACATGGCACAGAGATGTATGGATAACCTGTAGATGCATTTGCAACTATATTACGTTTCCTTCCACCCACATTTAATGCGAAAAAAAACACTTACTAATCGACGGATTTAAGTTGCTCCAGTGTCAAAAGATGCGAAAGTCCTGATCGTTTGGTCCGCACATTTTACCGGCGATGCTAACGCAGCTATTCGGCCATGCTATGGCTATGAATAGCGTCAATAGCTATTCGCTCAATAGCTTCAGTTTCTTCTTCAATATTTTCACACTCCAACCATCTGTTTCAATACATGCGTAATCTGTTGAATCGCATAAGTCGCTGAATCCGAGCTAATGTCGCTATATCTTGCTGTGGTATTCCCATTGTTTGTTTACATTGGCAGCACTGTGTGACGTCACAGGGAAATGGCCAGAGTCTTCGCAGAGAGCCGAAAATGAGGCACTTTAAAACTTTATTTAGGGATATTCCGAGACCGGTAAAAAATTAAAAAAAAAATTAAAAAAAATACAAGCCACTGGGAACTGATTTTTATTGTTTTTAACCCTTTTGAAATTGTGATAATGTTCCCCTTTAACAACAAGGTTTTTACTGATGTGTGTTGGTCCTCTTTGTGTAGATGTGGGCGCGACCAGGCGTGCAAAATAATAAAAATGTCTCCTGAGCTCCTTGATAGTGTGAACTGATGTTAAAGATAATGTACACTTCATGGCACATGTAATATGTCACCATATGGATGATTAATTGTGTCATAATTTTTGCAGCAGCACAGGCGTGTAAGCGTGCTTGAGGCACTTCAACATTCAAGAGGTTTTATTGGCTCCTTATTAGTGCGCGCAGATTTGAAAGATAACGTACACTTCACTGTACATGTAATATATCACCGTGTTGCTGATTATAGGAATTAATAATTCCACAAGCTTTTTAAATCATTTATCATTAGTAAATATAAGAAAGAAGAGCAAACATTGTTTTAGAAAGACAATAATATATAATATGTATATAAATACAATTTATGATTTCATAATTATACATATAGGTTATATTAAAATGTATATATTAACACTTTATCCATCCATCCATCCATTTTCTACCGCTTATTCTCTTTCGGGGTCGCGGGGGGCGCTGGCGCCTATCTCAGCTACAATCGGGCGGAAGGCAGGGTACACCCTGGACAAGTCGCCACCTCATCGCAGGGCTAACACTTTATATGGAATTTAAATAAATTGTGTATATAATATATATATATAAGTGTACAAATGTATATGTTTGATTTAAATGTTATACTGTGTATATGAGACGTGTGCTACATATATGTTGCTTATATATTGTTTAGAAAAAAAAGTAATATAAGTGAAGCATGTTTTAGATTTTATATATTTTGAACCTTGTTCTTGTTGTGATGGGGTAGGTTTATATAAGCGTTGCTTCAACCTACACCCTTTCGGCTCAATCATTGCTCAAATGAGTGTTTTTTTTTTGTCTTTTTTTGTTGTTGTTCTTTGTTTTATGTGAAGATTGCCGAAATAAATAAATAAATAAACAAGTGTTGGGTTTCATAGCAGCACAGGCACATATGCTCGCTTTAGGCACTTAAAAAAAAAAAAGCTTCATAATGTTCCTCCGGCTCTGTAAATGTGTGGGCTGATTTTAAAGATAATGTACATGTCATTTTATGTCTAATATGTAAAAAAAAAACAGTCCTAATGACACCAAGTCAGCTGTGGCAGCTTTTCAAGGCTTATGATTAAACAAAATGTGCATGCCAGCAGTGTATGCGTTCACGTGTGGACGGAGACTGTTTTAACTTCAGATATATGTTTTTGAAAGTATCCGTGTCTGTGTGGACATGGCCACACAAAGAGAGGGTGCTTGTTAAAACAATTAAAGTCAACCCAACATTGCTAAAAGTATTTGGCCACCTGCCTTGACTAACATAAGAACTTGAAGTGCCATCCCACTCCTAACCCATAAGGTTCAATATGATCTGGGTCCACCTTTTCCAGTTATTACAGCTTCAACTCTTCTGGGAAGGCTGTCCACAAGGTTGCGGAGTGTGTTTCTAGGAATTTTTCACCGTTCTTCCAAAAGCACATTGGTAAAGTCACTCACTGAAGGCCTGGCTCTCAGTCTCCGTTCTAATTCATCCCAGAGGTGTTCTATCAGGTTCAGGTCAGGACTCTGTGCAGGCCAGTCAAGTTAATCCACACCAGACTATGTCATCCATGTCTTTATAGACCTTGCTTTGTGCACTGGTGCAAAGTCATGTTGGAAGAGGAAGGGACCTTCTCCAAACTGTTCCTTTGTCCAAAATGTTTTGGTATCCTGAAGCATTCAAAGTTCTTTTCACTAGAACTAAGGGGCCAAGCCCAACTCCTGAAAAACAACCCCAAACAATGATTCCTCCTCCACCAAAGTTCACACTCGGCACACTGCAGTCTGAAATGTAACGTTGTCCTGGCAACGTCCAAACCCAGACACGTCCATCAGAAATTTCACGACTGGATTTGTTGCACAGGTGGCATCCTATGACAGTTCCAAGCTGGAAATCACTGAAAGGGGCCCATTCTTTCACAACTGTTTGTAGAAACAGTCTCCATGCCTAAGTGCTTGATTTTATACACCAGTGGCCGGGCAAAGTGATTTTTTTCATTTATTTATATTTATTAATTAAGACACCTGATTCTGATTATTCGGATGGTTGGCCACACACTTTTGGCAACATAGTGTATGCGGGCATGTGGCAACTAGGTATGCAAAAATAAACAATATTAACGATGGTTGGGTTTACTGTTATAAGATAAAACTACAAAAAAATACATGATCGACAAACTCACAGACCGACTGGTGCTAGCGCGCTGGCTAAATGCTAACATGAATACAAGAGACAATACCGTCTTCTTCTGTTAACAACATACACCAAATAAACGTTAAAAAAAACACATTACGGCCTGAGCAACGAAGAAGCAATCACATTTTGCACATTAAACCTACCACCTGTGCTCTTTTTTGTGACTGCTCTATAATCTGAAGAATATGATAGAGGTGTTCAAGGCCCGCTGAAAAAAGTTGGACGCCATAACGCCCGCCAGAAAACTTATCCCGTTCAAAGGCAAAACCCAGTAACACAATTTTGGTCAAAACTGAGCTGATAATAATTTTGGAGTTCCTAGGTGATATGCTTTACATTAGTGCAGGGGTCGGGAACCTTTTTGGCTGAGAAAGCCAAGAAAGCCAAATATTTTAAAATGTATTTCTGTAAGAGCCATATAATATTTTTTTTAACACTGAACACAACTAAACGTGTGCATTTTTAAGTAAGACCAACATTTCTAGAGTATAATAAGTCTCTTATTCTTTGGAATAACATTGTTATTCTGATGCCAACTGTGGAGGGGACGTGGCCTGCGGGCCTGCAGCGAAGCAGGGTGTGCCAGGACCGGCCTCGAAATCAGTGACAGGTGCGTAGATGGCCCATCTGGGCCTTGTTATCTAATCACCTGTTGCTCTGTTATAAGCAGCAGCCAGGAGGAGAGACAGGGTTGGGGCTGGAGCCAGAGCGCGAGCGAGAACGAAAGAGAAAAAGACAATTGCTGGAAAGCAACTGAGAGATTTATTGAAAAATAAAACAATATTGTAACCCTAAAACAGGCTCTCATATCAGTGCTTGGTGGTCTGAAGAACCCCCAGGAGGGCAAGCCCCACACTAACCAATAGTACAAAAAAATAACTTCCTACCATTAACGCAACTTCTTGAACATAAAAAAGCATGAGAATGTTTTATATTATGAACATTATTTTTAACAAGTGGAATTATTCATTAATTATCGTGTCAAGCGATGTCAGCTCCGATTTATCTGAGAGCCAGATGCAGTCATCAAAAGAGCCACATCTGGCTCTAGAGCCATAGGTTCCCTACCCCTGCATTAGTGTATGCGATATTGTAATTTGTTCCGTAAGTAAGCTGTTACGCGCAGGCAGGACCTAGCAACTACCACTTAACCGCGTAGATACAACAGAAAAACCTAGTATCTCAAGGGACCAATCGGAGCTTCTTTGTCAGTCGCCTTATTGTCTTTAATGAGACATTTGCACGAATGGGGGCCGACGGTCAACCTGATTATGTGATATTATGGCACGAGGGGATATTTGGAAGATTGGCCCAGGACGTTGCAAGCACCTTCATTAAAGGGGAACATTATCACCAAACCTATGTAAGCGTCAATATATACCTTGATGGTGCAGAAAAAAGACCATATATTTTTTTAACCGATTTCCGAACTCTAAATGGGTGAATTTTGGCGAATTAAACGCCTTTCTGTTTATCGGTCTTTTAGCGATGACGTCAGAATGTGACGTCTCCGAGGTAATACAGCCGCCATTTACATTTTCAACACATTACAAACACCGGGTCTTAGCTCTGTTATTTTCCGTTTTTTCGACTATTTTTTGGAACTTTGGAGACATCATGCCTCGTCGGTGTGTTGTCGGAGGGTGTAACAACACTAACAGGGAGGGATTCAAGTTGCACCACTGGTCCGAAGATGCGAAAGTGTCTGCCGCCAGACCCCCATTGAATGTACCAAAGTGTCTCCACATTTTACCGGCGATGACAGACATGGCACAGAGATGTATGGATAACCTGCAGATGCATTTTCAATGATAAATTCAGACGAAATCACAAAGGTGAGTTTTGTTGATGTTGACTTATTTGCTAATCAGACATATTTGGTCGTGGCGTGACTGCCAGTTAATCGATGCTAACATGCTATACTAATCGATGCTAACATGCTATTTACCGGCGGTGCTAAAGCAGACATGGCACAGAGATGTATCGATAACCTGCAGATGCATTTGTAACGATAAAGTCACAGTAATCACAAAGGTGAGTTTTGTTGATGTTGACTGCCAGCTAATCGATGCTAACATGCTACGCTAATTGATGCTAACATGCTATTTGCATCGATGCTAACATGCTATTTACCGGCGGTGCTAAAGCAGACATGGCACAGAGATGTATGGATAACTTGCAGATGCATTTGCAACTATATCACGTTTCCTTCCACCCACATTTAATGCGAAAAAAAAAACTTACCAATCGACGGATTTAAGTTGCTCCAGTGTCACAAGTTGCGAAAGTCCTGATCGTTTGGTCCGCACATTTTACCGGCGATGCTAACGCAGCTATTCGGCCATGCTATGGCTATGAATAGCGTCAATAGCTATTCGCTCAATAGCTTCAGTTTCTTCTTCAATACTTTCATTCTCCAACCATCCGTTTCAATACATGCGTAATCTGTTGAATCGCTTAAACCCGAGTCTGAATCCGAGCTAATGTTGCTATATCTTGCTGTGCTATTCGCCATTGTTTGTTTACATTGGCAGCACTGTGTGACGTCACAGGGAAATGGATAGTGGCATTGCAAGTAGCGAAAATCAAGCACTATAAAACTTTTTTTAGGGATATTCGGAGACCGGTAAAATTTTGAAAAAAACTTCAAAAAATACAACATGCCACTGGGAACTGATTTTTATTGTTTTTAACCCTTTTGAAATTGTGATCATGTTCCCCTTTAAATGTATTGTTCTTGATTCTTCCCCTTGCATACTCTTTTGGGCAGATAACTGTGGAGGTCAAAATAAAAACTGGACCCTGTACACGGCTCTTACCCAATGTGCAAACGCAGAATGGGGCCCACCCGAGATTGTGATTAAATATCTGGAGAAAGGACACACGTTCATGAGAGCAGATTCAATCCATGGCTCGATCGGCAAGAAAATGAAAGCTCAAGAAAACATCTATACGTTTGATGACTTTGTAGATCTTTGTAAGACAGCATCAAGATGGATTGGTTTTCCTTTGTTTTCTCAAAATCAGCTAAAAGTGAGTTACTAGGTTTTGCCTTTGGATGGGAGACTTATCAGTGAAGCATAAAAAACACAAAACATGCAAAAAAAGTGGGTTTTCTAACAGTGTCTTTTTAAGTTACTGAAAAACTTGTTCAAAATATTTCAGTGTGTGTACAAGTACTTTTTGAGCACATAAAACAATACCGCGATAATAATAAAAATAACTGTGACATGGGTTTCCTATAGTAACACCCCTACAGGCAACACAGTAGTGGTGCATGTTTTGACACATTTTATTTTCCACCGTTTACCCTGCATGCAACAGGAGTGACGAGCATGCGCGGTAGCCCGGTATAGGTTGTGTCGCCATGACGGCATCTTGTATGTTGTGATATGCACGCTCTGAAAGCAAACGTTAAGAACTCAGCCAACACTCCTGGTCTGCATTATTCATAAATAGACAGACAACACAAATACTCCGCTGCTTCACAAGCCGCTGGATGTAGCCGGCAAAGTATTCCCATGCTAGCTAGCCGGTCTAGCAAGCACGCCTCATTCAGTCCAAAACGGCCCGATCTATCCACATTCAGAATTGTCTGGCGGTCGTAAGTGATCCCGGAGTGACCACGCTGTAAGCCAGCCATGAAATTTGCAGAATTGTCCGGTATTTTTGCCAAATGTTCCATCTTTACCAAGAGCCCCTAGACGCCGAAGTACATCCGGGAGAGGCCATCTTGTTAAGAAAAGGCGTTAACAAAATAAAAGCATGTAAACAACATACGCAAATGTGCGATAAAATAATTGTCGGCGTTAATAGATTGATGAGTTAACGCGTAATTAACGCATTAATTTGCCCACCCCTAATTATTATATATGTTTGATTATCAATATAACGGTCATATTGTTGTCGATGAAGGTTCTCATTCATCCTGTCATCTCAGGGCAGACTAGGTCCGACCAATCCAAGTCTATGAGCACGAACTGATGAGCGGCGAAACGTCTTCTAAGACAAACCAAACAGTCCAGTTGCGGTCCATTGAATGCCCTGAGGTCATATGTTTGTGTTGTATCTGGTCAAGGATGTTCAGGTTACATTCACACACATTTGCAAATACAACAAACCCTGTTGACAGAGCATGAGTCACACAGGGCTGGTTGAAAAAAGAAAAGAAAAAAAAGAAAAGAGCTCACCTCTTTCTCCTCTCCATCGTAAGTCAAGCTTTCTCTGGAGTCTTTATTCTGAGGGCCTGAATAAGAGGGTGGGAGAGAAACGTGTCAGACAGGCAGACAGCAGGAGAGGGGAGGCAAGGAAAGGAAGGAGAGAAAGTAGGTGAGAGACAGTCGCACACGTTGTTCACAGCCCTGCTGGCTCTGAATCATTTCTCCTTCTGCTTGGGCAGAACAATTGTGCAATTTCCCAACTCAACCTCTTTGAGAATACAGCAACAAAACAGGAGCCACTGAGTGTTTGAAATAAACTTCAACCACAAACATAATTGAGAGCATCTTGGTGTGAGATTGACACTAAGAACCAACACCAAACAGCTGTACAAGTGCCATGGTGGAAGAAGCATGTGCCTCATTACCTGGCTGTTCTGTATGGTCTGACTGATTTGATGGGTGTCCAGGCATGATTGGCTCCTAAACAACATTAACACACAAGTCAGGGAAGAAAAAGTACAAAATCGAACAGGATGCCAAGGAGCGGCGTCCTCACCTGGATCATCGGCCGCCCGCATTCCACGGTGACCAGTTTGTGGCACTTCTTGTGCACCAGCAATTTGCAGTTGATGCACTTGTAGCCCTGTCGGCCCAGACCCCAGATTCGGTCCGTGCAGATGGCACAATGCGCTCTCTGTCCAGAAGAAGGGGTTGAAAAAGAGAAAGAAGAAAAAGGGATGAGGAACAAATAGACGTTATCCCAGAAGTCACATCCCAAATTCGATCTGAACAGAGCAATAAGGAGCTTCTAGTAAGCTTTTCCAGTAGCAACTGTGGAAAAGTGTAGACTCTCACACTATTATGTTGGATCCACTATGGACTGGACTCACACTATTATGTTGGATCCACTATGGACTGGACTCACACTATTATGTTAGATCCACTATGGACTGGACTCACACTATTATGTTAGATCCACTATGGACTGGACTCTCACTATTATGTTAGATCCACTATGGACTGGACTCTCACTATTATGTTAGATCCACTATGGACTGGACTTTTACTATTATGTTAGATCCACTATGGACTGGACTCTCACACTATTATGTTAGATCCACTATGGACTTGACTCTCACACTATTATGTTAGATCCAATATGGACTGGACTCTCACACTATTAACTAGATCTACTATGGACTTGACTCTCACACTATTATGTCAGATCCACTATGGACTGGACTCTCACACTATTATGTTAGATCCACTATGGACTGGACTCTCACACTATTAACTAGATCTACTATGGACTTGACTCTCACACTATTATGTCAGGTCCAATATGGACTGGACTCTCACACTATTATGTTAGATCCACTATGGACTTGACTCTCACACTATTATGTTAGATCCAATATGGACTGGACTCTCACACTATTAACTAGATCTACTATGGACTTGACTCTCACACTATTATGTCAGATCCACTATGGACTGGACTCTCACTATTATGTTAGATCCACTATGGACTGGACTCTCACTATTATGTTAGATCCACTATGGACTGGACTCTCAATATTATGTTAGATCCACTATGGACTGGACTCTCACTATTATGTTAGATCCACTATGGACTGGACTCTCACTATTATGTTAGATCCACTATGGACTGGACTCTCACTATTATGTTAGATCCACTATGGACTGGACTCTCGCTATTATGTTAGATCCACTATGGACTGGACTCTCACACTATTTATTATGTTAGATCCACTATGGACTGGACTCTCACACTATTATGTTAGATCCACTATGGACTGGACTCTCACACTATTATGTTAGATCCACTATGGACTGGACTCTCACACTATTTATTATGTTAGATCCACTATGGACTGGACTCCCTCACTATTATGTTAGATCCACTATGGACTGGACTCCCTCACTATTATGTTAGATCCACTATGGACTGGACTCTCACACTATTATGTTAGATCCACTATGGACTGGACTCTCACACTATTATGTTAGATCCACTATGGACTGGACTCTCACACTATTATGTTAGATCCACTGCCATGAGCTAATGCAATGAATTTTTTTTCTTATCTGTACTGTAAAGTTCAAATTTGAATGACAATAAAAAGGAAGTCTAAGTCTAATAAAGAAGTTATGGGTATTCGCACTGAGAAGCAGGAAGTTATCTGTATGGGTTTGAAATATACTGTAATAATATAAATATTAGGGGTATAAGTAAGGGTACGGGTATTTTATCGAACCGTTTCGATACGGGGTTTCCGGTTCGGTGCGGAGTTGTACCGAACGAGTTTCCACACGGACATATTAGGTAGCGTACTGCACGTTGTGTAAATAATACTCAAAATGCCGGACATTTGGGGCATTTAAAAAACTCCGCCCTGACAGCCCTGCAAAAGAGGACATGTCTGACGAAAAGAGGATGTATGGTCAGTCTATGACTTAGCCCGGTCGCTGTTAGGTCCTGACCACACGTCCTTCCCTCACCGGACCCAAATCCCCCCCCCGCGGGGCCGCCCGGGCAGAGCACCCCAAACGTCCGGCACCTCGAGTTATGGTTGCGTGTATTTTAAATGTACGTTCAGTGTTAAGAAGGTTAAAAAACAAAACAAATTGCGCGCGCAGCAGCATTGGTGAGGGAGGGGCAGAGCCAGAGAGAGCGCATGTCTCTGCTTTTTATCCATAGATTTATCAGATTTAATGTTTGTGTCAAAAGTGTGACCCCGAGGCCATTTGCGGCCCACAGCTAATGTTTTAAAGGCCCATGGCCCATTCTAAAAATACTATTAAAATTAACCAAAACATAAAAAAAGTGAAATAAAAAAGCTTAAAGGTTAAATGTAATTTAGAAAAAGTTGCAATGTTGACTAATAAAACAAAGCTGTTTTTTTCTTTCAAACTGTCATTGTTCAAAACGTGAACATATGTAGAATATATGTAGTATATGTAGAATATATTTAAATTATTTATATATTATATATCTATATATAATATATTATATACCGTATTTCCTTGAATTGCCGCAGGGTATATAGTATGCGCCTGCCTTGAATTACTGAACAGGCAAAATAATTAGCGCATACTTAGTATTACCGGCGGGTCAAACCCGTGACGTCACAAGTGCCACTTCCCCTGTCGTCATTTTCAAAATGGAGGAGGCTGATTTCAATACCGGTAATTTGAAATCGCATAAAGGGAAGAAGATTAAGAGCTATTCAGTAGGATTTAAGGTCCAAGCTAACATCACACTCAAATTTCTACTGCATGCCTTTGGTAAGTGCCGGAGTGAGAAGAGGTTTTAAAATAATTAGCGCATGCTTACTTTTACCGCATGCCTTTAGTAAGCGCAGGAGTGAGAAGAGGTTTTAAATTAATTAGCGCCCCGGCGGCAATTCAAGGAAATACGGTATATTATATTATTTATTATTATTATTGTCTATTGTGAGCGAACTGTGGTGCTGAATTTCCCCCAGGGATCAATAAAGTACTTTCTATTCTATTCTATTATATAATACTGAATCAAAATCAATGTTGTTATGAATTATTGACCTATCCAAGGTTCCCATTACTTCACATCAAATCTTCCACTAAGAAAAATATTTTTGGTGGAAGATTTTTAAATTTGGTGTATAAATAACCAAAAAAAATGTATATTTAGTTGTTTTCTTACTGTACCGAAAATGAACCGAACCCTGACCTCTAAACTGAGGTACGTACCAAACCAAAATTTTTGTGTACTGTTACACCCCTAATAAATATACATCCCACAAATACACATCTTTGCAGAATCAATAATCAATGTGATGTTGTACCCTGTTAAAGCGTTTGGCCTGAAAGGCGTGGCCGCTGGCGTAGTAGAGCTTCCTCCAGCGCCTCGCTCCTCGCCGATATATGGACTCTACGAGGGAGAAAGGCGAGGTTAGATTGTTCAAAGTTCCTTCTTTTATGAAACGGTGCAGAGTGGTTGAACTTACTGTCTTCCCCGGGACACGGCATGCCCGGTTTCTCTGGCACACACGGGAACACTGTGGTGGAAGAGAAGCCATTTCATTTTATTAAGCCTTTTTTCTGTCTATTACGGACATCAGCTAGGCCAGGGGTCACCAACCTTTTTGAAACCAAGAGCTACTTCTTGGGTACTGATTATTGCGAAGGGCTACCAGTTTCATACACACTTAAATAAATTGCCAGAAATAGCCCATCCATCCATCCATCCATTTTCTACCGCTTGTCCCTTACGGGGTTGCGGGGGGCGCTGGCGCCTACCTCAGCTACAATCGGGCGGAAGGCGGGGTACACCCTGGACAAGTCGCCACCTCATCGCAGGGCCGCCAGAAATAGCCAATTTGCTTAATTTACCTTTAATAAATAAATAAATAACTATATATATATTATATATATATATATATAAATGGGTATTTCTGTCTGTCATTCCGTCGTATATTTTTTTTCCTTTTACGGAAGGTTTGTTGTAGAGAATAAATGATGAAAAAAAACACTTAATTGAACGGTTTAAAAGAGGAGAAAACATGAAAAAAATGAAAATTAAATTTTGAAGCATAGTTTATCTTCAATTCCGACTCTTTAAAATTCAAAATTCAACCGAAAAAAATGCACAGGAAAAACTAGCTAATTTGAATCTTTTTGAAATAATTTAAAAAAGAATTTACGGAACATCATCATTAGTAATTTTTCCTGATTAAGATTCATTTTAGAATTTTGGTGACATGTTTTAAATAGGTTAAAATCCAATCTGCACTTTGTCATAATTTATAAAAAATTGGACCAAGCAAAATTTCTAACAAAGACAAATCATTATTTCTTCTAGATTTTCCAGAACAAACATTCTAAAAGAAATTCAAAAGACTTTGAAATAAGATTTAAATTTGATTCTACAGATTTTCTAGATTTGCCAGAAGAATTTTTTTTCATTTTAATCATAAGTTTGAAGAAATATTTCACAAATATTCTTCGTCCAAAAAACAGAACCTAAAATGAAGAATTAAATTACAATTTATTTATTATTCTTTACAATTAAAAACATTTTTTTACTTGAACATTGATTTAAATTGTCGGGAAAGAAGAGGAAGGAATTTAAAAGGTAAAAAGGTATATGTGTTTAAAAATCCTAAAATCATTTTTAAGGTTGTATTTTTTTTCTAAAATTGTCTTTCTGAAAGTTATAAGAAGCAAAGTAAAAACAAATATATGAATTTATCCAAACAAGTGAAGACCAAAATATTTAAAATATTTTCTTGGATTTTCTAATTCTATTTGATTTTTGTCTCTCTTAGAATTAAAAATGTCGAGCAAAGCGAGACCAGCTTGCTAGTAAATAAATAACATTAAAAAAATAGAGGCAGCTCACTGGTAAGTGCTGCTATTTGAGCTATTTTTAGAACAGGCCAGCGGGCGACTAATCTGGTCTTTACGGGCTACCTGGTGCCCGTGGGCACCACGTTGGTGACCCCTGAGCTAGGCAGTTAAGACAAACTGTAGCAAACGTACATCTGCCCCTGGGGTCTGACATTCATGTTCCTGCTGTGCCACACAAACATGACCTTAGAGAGGTGTGTGTGTGTGTGTGTGTGTGTGTGTGTGTGTGTGTGTGTGTGTGTGTGTGTGTGTGTGTGTGTGTGTGTGTGTGAGCGCGAGACACAGCTCGAGACCAGGGGCAGTGTTAGTGTGAGTCAGAGGCGAGGCGTGGGCCGCGGCCGAGAAGCTCATTAGCGAGCAAAACCTGGCAACCCCCCGCTGCTGCGTCGCCTTCCTCTGTTCCAGTTCAGCCTTCGCCGCCATGCAGGCATCTGCTGAACTCTTGACAACCCCACCTCTGATTTGATTAGAACTTAACATTAATGGCCCTGTCAACACTACCCCCATGGTCTTACAACGCGACACACGACGCCTGTCAATCAAACGTGGCACAGCCCTCCCCAATGCATACAAGAGATTCAGCTCTGACCTCGACATGCATGCCGTTCTTTGTCAAACGCACCAAGAATAGACACAAAGTAGCTGTCGGGCAACAAAAAGGTGTTGTTCACAGATCAGCGCATGATTAAACATGCTTGTCTTATGCTGGCGTTCAAACACAAGGAGAGAACAGACAAGTAATGAGCGGACTGATATTCTTCAACACACTCACCGGCCACCTCATTAGGTACACCTGCATGCTCCAACCATAACAGTGGTGTTAAAAAAAAAAAGAAATAAAGCTATAGCTGTGTTTTGATTAGGGCTGTCCTGATGCAACTTTTTCACCACTATTGAAGTTTATTGTCCGTTATACTGTGGGGCAAAAAAGTATTTAGTCAGCCAGCGATTGTGCAAGTTCTCCCACTTAAAATGATGACAGAGGTCTGTAATTTTCATCATAGGTACACTTCAACTGTGAGAGACAGAATGTGGAAAAAAAATCCAGGAATTCACATTGTAGGAATTTTAAATAATTTATTTGTCAATTATGGTGGAAGATAAGTATTTGGTCAACCATTCAAAGCTCTCACTGATGGAAGGAGGTTTTGGCTCAAAATCTCACGATACATGGCCCCATTCATTCTTTCCTTAACACGGATCAATCGTCCTGTCCCCTTAGCAGAAAAACAGCCCCAAAGCATGATGTTTCCACCCCCATGCTTCACAGTAGGTATGGTGTTCTTGGGATGCAACTCAGTGTTCTTCTTCCTCCAAACACGACGAGTTGAGTTTATACCAAAAACTTCTATTTTGGTTTCATCTGACCACATGACATTCTCCCAATCCTCTGCTGTATCATCCATGTATCCATTTTGGTATAAACTCAACTGGTCGTGTTTGGAGGAAGAAGAATACTGAGTTGCATCCCA